>NC_142202.1:34771453-35073726 GCF_049639895.1 Pseudopodoces humilis | reverse complement strand
GCAGGAAGTAATCTCAGCCTTTTTTAAAATCTTGCATTTTCCAAAGCTATAAAATGTCAAACAATTTGTTCTCTGCTTCTTCTGAGTCTTGTCTGGCTTTTTTCTATGAGTTTACAGTCCATCACTTTTACTCACTAACTGCTCTCAGGTATCAGGCAGCTGCACAGTCTCCAAAGTTACCTAAGCCACTTTCTCTTTGCACCTGGATGGCTCCTAATTTCTTTTCACCTATTTGTGTTTTAAAACTGGAACTAATTTACCATTTCTTTCTCAGAAATTTGCATTCCTATGGTCACCAAAAGATGGTTCCCACTTGCATCCTTTTTCTTTCTCATATCCCCCAGGTCCATTATGTGACGTAAATGAAGTTCGTCGATAAACAAATAGCAAGTAGTACTTTAGCTACGTGTTTCTCATGAGGATCCTCCACCTGGGGATGGAAAACAGCATATACTGGAGTTTATATAGGCATCCAACTGTGAGGAGTAGTCATTGTGCAAGAAAGCTAACTGCAGAATCTGAACCACAGTCAAACTTGCTTAGAAAAACAGAAGATTTTGAAGGCAGGAAGAGGAAAGGAGCAAGGCAGGACAGGTATACTTCTGTTAGAAAAATATTTCCATAAAAAGGCTCTGAAATTACTTTCATTCATATGAGTGTTGCATATGTCACTCAAACTTGTAGGCTTTAAGGGAATAAATGACAGCAGCTAGACACTATACAAAGAAAATACAAAATTACTTTTTCTACTCTGAGTAAGGTTGCTTTTAGCTCCTAACCTTACTTAGCGTTATGGCAACTTGTCCTGAACCATCTATCATGTGTTTCTGTCTGCTCCTGTGTAGTGATATCACTTTTAGACAGTAAATAGTAAAGTACTGCAACATGTGCAGCTGAACATATTGACACCCTGCAATCAAATTTGACTCACACAAAGGGCATGAGAATGCCTCTTTTGAATTAAATATGGACTAAATATGATCTACATAAAGATATGGTCTAAAGAACAGTTGTTTTAACAGAGTCACACCTCGTTTCACAGCAAAGTCAGTTACTCCTCCATCAGCACCTCACACCTTGCTAGTTTGGTGCTATTTACCCTGGGAAAGGGAGGTGGTAGTTTAGCTCCCACTGCCAGTCAGTATGCTGACCTCCAGTTGTGCTGAATTACACCAAACAGGTGTGCCAACACAGTAGACTGCTGCAGGGCTCAGGAAGTCCTCGAGTACCTCTAATGAGGAGCTGAGGTTGTTTAGCCTGGGAAAGAGGAGGATGAAGAGAGACCTTATCACTCTCCACAACTATCAGAAAGGAGGTTGTAATCAGTGGTTGTTATTCTTTCTCCCAGGTGCCAAGTGACAGGATAAGAGGAAATGTCCTTAAGTTGCACCAGGGGAGATTTAGATTTAAAATTAGGAAAGCTTTCTTTATGGAAAGGATTATAAAGCATTGGAACAGTCTGCCCAGGGGGATGTGAAGTCACCATCCCTGGAAATGCTCAGAAAACGTGTGGATATGGCACTAAGAGGACATGGTTTAATGGTGAATGTGGTGGTGGTGCTAAACTGATGGTTGGACTTGACAATCATAAAGGTCTTTTCCAACCTTAACAGTTCAACAAAAACAGTTGTAATTAGTGGTCCTTTACAGAGTTTCCCTGCTGTCCTTCTTGCATTCTACTTTTGTTTCTGTTAAATTTCTCTCCATAGTTTCCTTTGCTCACCAGAAATTAGCTTTCTTTTTTTTCTCTATGTATTGTAAGAGATTATATTTCCTTTACCAGTGTTGTACTCTTTTCAGTGGACATTTTTCCTTCTAAAACAGGTGAATCCTCCAAAATCCCAGCATTTACAGTGCAAAACATAGCCACCCAATCACTTAAAAAATGGAAAGGTACCAGGGCTGTTCAGAGGATGCCAATTTATTAAAAATGCTCTTCACAGGGAGTCCTATGATCATTGGGGCAGGCTGCTAAAAAGCAACCACTGTGCAAAGAATTCAGGGACTGAAAGAGGAAGCTTAAGAGAAGTCTTCCAATTTTCAGCCAAGAAATATTTGCTCTTCAAAGACATTTCTTAGCAATTTGTATCACATAAGCTCCAGGTGATAGTGCACAAAAAGTGCACATAAACTTTTAACAATTGAATTTAACATGAAATGTACTAGTTAATATTTTTCACTCTCTCTTTTTTAGTCAATATAATTGGGGAAAAAAATACTTAGCAGACCTAAAATAGAGTTGAAGACCATTGAGCTCACACAATTTTCTTTAAAGAAAATATGTTGAATCATGTGGGTTTTTACCAAGTAGCTTACACTTATGTGTGCATTTATGAAAACAAGACACTTCTACCTCATTTTCAATATTAGTCTATTTGGCATAAGAATTTGGCAAAATTTTAGTCATGTTTAGGAAAGATAATTTAGAAATAATTGTATGTCTTTTTCTCCTTCTCTTCTGCAAAAGACTTTAAAAAACTTTCCATTCAAGGTGCAGAAATGTTGTCTTTAATTACTGATGCCAGTAGTATCTGTTCAGACCAGAGGGAATTTGGTGGTTAGAGATCAAGGCACATATATTTCTTCTAATTCCCCATCAAAATATGGAAAAAAAAAATTCCAGTCCCGGGATCATTACTCTTATGTTGAAATACTCTGAATCCTGAGTGTAGTGATTAATGGCTGAGAAATCTGCAAGCCAAAAAGCTACACTGAATGAAACCAAAAGGCATTTCACTCCCAGAAGGCAATTAATAGATGGCAAGAATACTGTTAGTTTGTACGGTAATGTTTAACTGGTAGTGATGTCACAGAGCGGAGTAAGTGGAAGAGCTGCATTAATGGTCCCCAGACCCCAAATCTCAGCACTGATTAAACCTGAGACACAGATTAATGAAGAGGCATTTATACTTTCAGTCTGTGCCATAAATAACTATAAATCATTAAAGCCGGCTAATAGGGAGTCAGAAGATGTTGCCTTACCAGTACAAACACATCTAAGATAGAGATTTTTTTCTTAAATGATGCATTAAAAATCACACAGACAAACTACTCAAGTCTGTCACCAGCGTTTCTTCTGGCAAACTGTCATGCACTCTGCAAAGAACAAAGTTGTTCAAGCACAGAAATTTAGCAGAACATATGTTATTATAGTAAAAGGCACACTTTTATGTAGGTAGAAAACTCAATGAAAACATGACCTTTGACTAAAAAGAACCTTTCAAGTTTAGCTGGGTTTGTTGGTTTTTTTTGGCAAATTGGCAGGATAATTACAGTGTACCCTATTGGACACATTGTTCTTAGGTTATACTTAGTTATAAGCCACAGATAGACCTTTCACTCATACAAAAAGAGGTTGGGTTTTAAACTAGTTCCATAAAAGAGTTAGCCTCAAAAATTCCTGAGGCATAGAATAGTGATTTTGCACTAAAATCCCCAAAAAAAGGCTTTACTACTCCACTACTGCAATATTTGCAGTGACTGTGACCAAAATAAGTCTAGCAATGAATTCCAGAACCTATACTTATATAGTTACATTCACTCTATTTTTATGTATGTAAAGGCTGGAAGCTAATACTGATTCTGGGAGAAGCTTCATTGGAGTAAGAGCTGTTATCTCAAATTATTTTTAATACATTTAAATATTCTTAATAAATTACAGATTCAGTGAAGAGGCACAACTATGGTTAAAAAAACACCACAGTGATTAATTA
Source organism: Pseudopodoces humilis (assembly GCF_049639895.1). Classification (NCBI taxonomy): domain Eukaryota; kingdom Metazoa; phylum Chordata; class Aves; order Passeriformes; family Paridae; genus Pseudopodoces; species Pseudopodoces humilis. The sequence goes on along the minus strand of NC_142202.1, from coordinate 35,070,013 downwards.
AGCAAGAATATAAATTTTCATTGGTTTATAAGTAGTCACTACATATTTTACACAAATATATTCAAAGAAGAGTGCCATTAATAGAATTTTATTTGCAGGCAAGCAGCTCAAAAAAGTTTATTTCCATGAATAATTGTGAATTTAATTCCATAATTTAATATGAATTGAATTTTTGCTTTGCTTATGTGCAAATAAATATTATTTTAATATCTTTCATCTCAGAAGGGAAGATTTCTAAAACACAACACTTTAGTGTATTTTATATTTTGTGCAATTTAGTGCAATTTTTCCTAATTTAGTACTCCCAGGAAAATATCCTTAAAAGATCCAACCTGAAATTGTTGATATGCAAAGAAATGTACTATCATTCCTTTTAGGCAAAGGCTTATTCCTGAACAGTTTTTACATGGACCAAAACCACTGAGACTCTATCTGTCAGTCATTTATGACTTTTGGAGCAGATAGAAGCAGAATAAGGAGAATTTCCCCTGATGAAGCTGTTTATAAAATACAGGTGAGGGTGAGACTGATCATTGGGATACTGGAGAATTCAGAAGTGTGTAATTTATGGAGAATTTTATGAGCATAAACCACAAATTGGTCAGGATAGAGAAAAGAAGAGTCCCTGACATAAAATAAAGCTTGAGGAGTAGCAGACACATAGTACGTAGCCTGACTGACTTGCACGCATCTAGACTGCCTCCTGATATCAGATCAGGAGCAGGGACAGAACAATTACAGTTTTAACATGATTTGTGCCCATCAGCCACTTTGAATAACTTGGTTCCATCAAACTAAGTGCTGGACCAGAAGTATTTCTCTCCACAAGCAATAAGGATGCTTGTTGTGTTCCTCATGTGGCCAGCCTGCTCATACCCCAGGAGCAAGTGTCCATGGAGCACCCATAAACCTGTCAGGCAAGAAAGGAATATCTGCCTGCTAAGGACTGCTAAGGACACAAATGTTTGTGTACAGAGGCTGGACCTCCTGGGAGTCATTAGCCTTGGCACTCAGCTACTCTGAGGAGAGGAGGGTTTCCAGAATTTTTTGCCATTTGATGGGTGTACATTGACATTCCAGTAATGAATGCCAAGAAGGCATGCACATCCTCTGTAATTCAGAGCCATTTACCTTAAACTTTTACAGAGGGAGTTGGTACAACTGATGAATAGGAGACAAAGTTTGCATGCTACCTGACATAAGAATTAGATGTCTGCTGGGAACAATGTCTTCAAGACAGGGCGATGAAAGTCTTTAAGTTACTTCCTTGAAAAAGGCAATTGGAATTGACATCACAAGGATTTACAAAAAGAGGATATTATAAGGAGATACAAAATCAAGGGGGAAAGAAATTAGGAAAGGAGAGTTTATCAGAGTTTCAAGCAGATTCTTAGAATAAAGTCACAATAGATTGATGTCTTCTACTTCTACAAAAAAGGGTTGTGTTTCTTTTATGCTGTAAAAAAAATTAATCTCCATGTTTCTGTCACAAAAAAATTTGGTGAGAAGGACTGGAGAGCTTTGATATCTGACTCGTAGTTCTCTCTAGAAACTGGTCAAGAATTACTATTGCTGTTTTAATAGCTGCATTCCAGCTTTCATAGTGCTTGCTTATGAAATGTGATTGCTGTCAGACCTTGGTTTAAACCATTATCTAGAATGTAAAATACATGTTGGAATTGGAAGGCTGTTTTAATAGATCACTCTACTTGACCTATCTGGTAAGTACAAAAATCTGCCAAGGCAAGATCACAGCTGTATCTAAATGAAAAAGCTGAAATCTAGGAAGAAAATGTAACTAAATTTTCATAAAGTCACCTGCCTTGGTAGCAAAGCCAAGTAAATAGCCCTCTGACAAGGTGCCACAGAAGGTTTTAGAAAAATGCCAAATTCTTGCTTGGACAGTGTGTCAGAGAGAACTTTGATTAACTGAGTAATGTTTTCCTTCCCACCCATATGAATTGGTCTCATGTGTGTTAAAGAGATTGGCATAGTTCCGACACCACGCATAGGGATCTGATACAGACCAGAAGAGATCAGAAATTCTTCTTTTAAAAGGGAAGAGCCAAAGGCAGTCCGATATCCCAGCACTGTATGCACTATCTATTAGTGTCAGAACATACTGTCCAGTAAAGTGTCCTTTAATACACTCAAAGATCAAAAATCCTTGACCAAAGAAATTTTTATCATTCACTGATTTTCATAGGAACCTCTCAGGTGAAAAAAATTCTACTCCCACTCAGTCAAAATTTGCCAGCAGGAACCGAGCATTGTACTTTGCATAGTATCAGTCAGCAGATTTGTTTTATGGTGAGGAAGAGCATCAGACTAACTGGAAAGGGTTGTAGTTAATAGTTCAGCTGAGGCAGGCAGAATTATAAGGGCAAAAGCATTAGACATACTAAGCAAAAAAATAGCCAGGAATAATAATTCCCAACATTAGTAGCAATTTACTGAGCACACTGCTCTGCAAAACCCCTAAGAATACTGCTACTAGTTATGGTATCACATTACCCAGCTCACTTCAATGTGCAGAAAGCAAGACACATATCACTTGTTGCTTGTTTTTTCTTCCCAACAAAAACCAGGGATAACAAATCTCCTGAAGGAACAGGTGGAATTGATGATGCAACCCACTGCTTATGTAATAGGGTCACATTGCAAACGAGAAGGTCACTGAAAACAATTTGAAGCATGAATGCAATTTTATGGTTACTGAATTTGTATTATTTATAAATTAACACAGCAACCTGTTTCATCTGGGATAATATCCAAAAATAGTTCAAGTAGAAAGAGGCCTTGTGGATGAAAGAAAAAAAAGACAAAAACTAAGTGTAAAGAAGAAAATTATTAAAAAAAGGTCAAAGGATGTGTTTGTGTTTGTGTAGCCAACAATATACAAAGTCCTCTTGTAATTTCCCTGTAAATACAAAACACTGCACACTTCATCTATATCCATATTAAATATCTGCTAATTTCATCATAATTTTGGCAGTGTTATTGTGTTGTACTAGAAGGAAAAATCAATGCATTGTGCATAGCATTTTCTTATCTGTTGGGAGCAGGAGCATGCTGTTTGTGGAGCCGTAGAATCTGTTCCTGCCAGCTTAAAATGTTACATGCTGCAAATGTAGGGTTAAGCTGTTTTATAAAACCTGGCACTTCCTCCCTCTATTTGTGCTATAGAAGAAAGATCACATTTTACACATTTTGTTCTCATTATGAACTGTTGCTGGAGCTGAGAAAATGTGTTTCCCTTTCAAAGTTTGTGATACAGAGCAACAGCATTAAAAAAATCTGACTTTGGTGATGGTGAACCCCATGATATTTCAAGTTGTTTGAATCAAGCATTTCCTTTTGTGCTAAAACCAAAAGTTTGTAGGTACTTCACAGTCTCAGGTGATCAAATTTGGTCAGCACTGGATGGCACAGTGATATCAGATTATGTGTTGTTTTACTCTATGGAGCAAAAAAAGGGCCAGATGGAGTTTTCTAGAATTTCAGCCAATCTTGCCCCATTTACAAAAAAGCACCTGACAGCTGCAAATCAAATTTAACACTGGTGGTGAAAGTCAATGGACTTATTAATTGTGACTGATGTTCAAGAAAAAATGTATAGACAAATGCCAACACATTTAATTGAACAGCACTGACTCCTGGACCAGAAAGCCAACTCTTGCTGATTTTTTTCTGCTTAAATGGAATGGAATTTATTTAATGGAATATGACTGGAATATGAGTATTTTTTGAAACAACTGATGACTTAAAATAAGTGTAGATATGGATACATTACAAGTTTTTCATTCTAGTTTCTGATCTGGATAGAAAATGGGAATTATATTAATATTGAGAGATATGCACGTGTTGCAGAAAATGATGGAAAATAACATGTTAATATCAGTGTTGTTTCTGCTGACTTTTGTCTTTCATTACTTCCTATGACAAGATACCCATGAATTTTGATAATTGCAATGCTGGTACAGAATAGACTGAAAAGAATATGCTTGAAAATATATTTTCCATTCTATTAAAAAAAAAAAAAGATAGCTATTTTGGATTACTCACATCATCAGTTACATTTTGACCTTGTATTTGTGCCAGCAATCTGACCAGTGACACTCACCTGTTGTTACCAACCACCAATGCTGTTACAGACTCACATAATTTCTTTTTCTTTTTTTAATAAAAAAACACAACAAACCCACAAAATGTCCAGCCATACTGATTGTTTACAGAAGTAAGTCAGGCTTCAGTGAGATGTAACTAGAAGACAGTGTTATGAAAGGAGAGACCTGAAAAACACATATCAATTATGTAGCTTGGAAAGTGCCTATGTTTTTGGAGACCAACAACTGCCGTGCAAGGGTCCAGCTGCCTTCTGCTCACACTCTAAGAAGCTATGGCATTAGACATTATATTTCAAAGACATGGGTTCCAATATTACATACCACAAACTCAAATTGATTCCATAGAGTTTGGGAAAGGAAATAAAAATGAATATAAAAGTTTGCTACAGCCCAGCTCCCTGAACTGTGATCATCAGCAGTGAGATGCTACCTAGCTGTTATTGAAGCTAGCTACCTAGTTATTATCCAGCTTCTTACAGCTGATAGATATCAGACCTTCCTGAGATGCAAGATAAAAAAAAAGGAAAAAAAAAAGCTGAATGTTGCTTTAACACAGATAAAAACAAACCCCTTTCCTGTAGTCCTCCTTTTCTGTTTTCCAGAAATGAGAGAAGTTACTGACCCCATCCCCCCACCACCTACAAAAAAGGTATCACCTATTCATTCATTTTTGTAGTGAAGCAAATCTGGCTAGAAGAGGAAAACATCATCCTGGGAACAGAATTTTTCACCCCTGCAAGGTGCAGTCACTGTGCTTGCAGGAAGATCTGTTGGCAGCTTCCTTCATCAACACTTGCCCTGGCATTTTAACACTCCTTCCATCCCTCTCCTTTCCCCAAACAACTTCATTTTAGTAAGACTTCCCATGACTATGGGTTTCACCTACCTGCAGCTTGAAGGTAAAAGAGCTTTTCAGACAGAAATAAAAAATACAACAGGGGATTAAGGGAGGCTGAATTTTCCTTTTATCTTTGACTGATGGGTGAGAGGTTTTCCTGAGCTAGTAGAGGAGGATAGGAAAAGAAAAAATTGAAATTTTGTAGTGCTAATATTTAGAGACATAGCACACTATAAAACACTGATTTCAAAACAAACTGGCTATCTTCAGCCAGGAAAACTAGGATGAATAACTGAAACTCCCCAAACTCATCAAGTTACTGATTTTAGGCCTACTGAGCCACAAGACAGTAAGTTCTTCCTTTCATCCAAGTTCTCCAGCAATAATGTGTGAACGATAGCATTCAGCCTTAGTGTAACACTTCATCGTGTATTATTGAGCTTGTTTCCTCATTAAGGCCATTTCTCCCTGGTGCTGGTAACCACATAAACCTTTACCTCATTTACATAAAGATGTGATGCTGCTATTCTCTCCCATCTACTTCTATCCATAAAAAAAATATCCTCACTGTGATAGTTTCAGAGCTGTTTAAGTACCAAAGGAGAATAATCAGTAAGTTAAGTCGTTGTTATTGCCTATTAATAAAAGCTATCAGAAAAGTCTGGTTTTGGTGAAATAAGAGAAACTGGAAAGGCAAGACAGCTAGGGACAAGGCTGGGTAGTCTGTTTTCATTGATTCTACCTGTATGGTCTATTGAGAAAGTTGTTAAACTTGTTGGGAAAGTTGCCACAAGATATTGAGAAAAGGAGAAAGAATTTACAAAGCTCTCCTGTTTTCATTTTGCAAGACTTCACTACAGCAGGGAGCAATACATAGAATCCACATAATGTTGGTCTGGAAAGGAGACAACAATTGACTGAGGCAACTTTTAAAAGGAAAGATCCTAACTACAGTATAAATTATATTTTTGGACATGTAATGAGGTCAGCATCATGTGTCAACTCTGAGACTGTTGGTTATTCTCAAAATACATACCAAGGTTAATAACCCAAACTATTATTCTTGTTCTAGGCTGAAAACAGCATATTGCAAAAAGCTTATATTGTACATTAAATGTAGACAATAGTGCTCAGGTAAATAGGGCAGGTGATGCAGGCAGGGTACAGACCTTCTATAATAAGCATGAGAAAGGATGGGAAGTGATCTCAACAAAAGCAAAGAATCCAGAGAAATCTGAAAGAGTCAGTAGATAAATAAATGTATCTGAAAAGAGAGAGTATAAGTTTTGCTGGTTCTTTTCCTTGGACTTGTATCCAAGCTTTCAAATCATAAATTCTGTATGTGCATGGAAGCAACTGGATCTCTTAAGAGGGCAGATGAAAAAGACTTTAAACTGCCTAGCAAGGTCAATAGAGCTATTTAACTCATAATACTAAATTCAAGCATTATTTAAATTTATTTTTCTTCTCTAGAATTTAATAACAGAGTCAGAGTCACTTCTGTCCCACTGATGTCCAAGCATTCTCCTGATGTAAGGATCCATCTTCATTTAAAAAATCATGTAGGAATATTTTATTCAGAAAGGAGGTATTGGAGGTTCACACTTTAATACTTAGTGTTTTAACATTCAGCTGACTGGGAGACTTGATCTTCCCAGCTTAACATTTTGACAGCTAGATTTCCTATCTAGCACACTCAAAATGCAGCTGTTTAAGGCTGGGCTGAGCCTTCACCTCATCTTGTCAATGCTGAGGTTCTGGACAGACATCTTTGTAAGAGCCACAGGCACACAAAACAGGCAGCCTTCTGGAATCCTTTCTTCCTGTCTGTTTTCCCAACACAATTTCTTTTTGTCTCTGAAACTAGTGAATGCTTCAATGGTAAAGCTGAGAGAAGCTCCTGGTAGGTACCCAAGCCTGTCAGTGCTTTAGGTGAAGACCGTCCTCACTCAGATAGATTTGGTCTAGCTCTTCACTGGGTTGCAAGGTAGCATTATGCAACTGGTCATCATTGAAATAGCTGTGCAAATGTTTCCAGATCTGGACCCTGTCTGGAAAACAACCAAGTTTTTAGCTGACCTATTGAAATAAAAGCTAGGTGCATCCATCCTATGCACATCAGGATAAGATTAACTTTTTTTCTAAACCACTAACTTGGAACACTAATGTGGAGAACTAACAGGTTTGCAATGAAATATATCTGTGGGTTTTGCCCTGTTTGATATAGTGGCCCATTGCTAAGTGTAACCTAATTTCACAAATTATTGGTAAGTTATATCCTAATTTTTCTTATGTATAAATAAGCACTATAATAATGTAAGGGATTCTAAAAGACAAGCCCAGTTTCTAGATATAAAAAGAAATAAGGATTTTATTGATTATATACTTAGGAGACCTGTCCTTGAAATTTCTGATAGATGGCTCTCTTTACAGGATATTCTGAAGACAATATGAAATGGGAGAGTAATAGGTATAGAATTACATTTTCAGATTAGAAATGAATGGCAGGAGAATTATGAGCTGGTAAACATGGATGAGATCCTTAAACAATTGTTTTTAGCAATGAGATGTTGGTAATAAAACATCAGGTCCAAACACATTGGAAAATTGTGACTCCAGGAAGGATAGGGCTCTGAGCAGAAGGCAGTTTCCATGACCAGAGTGGCCAGTAACAAAGATGCTTTCTGGGGTCGCAGAGGATACATGTAGCAGTTGACTGGAAAAATATATTTGTTTCTGGAGCAGATAACAGACTGAACTCTTAAATAAGGAAAATATGAAGCACAGGGAGGCAGAGCACCCCAAACCTCATTCCCATTTTCTCAGATGTGCAAGCACTTTTGCATAATTATGAACTGCCTCAAGAAGAACCTACATGAAAGACAGGTATTATGATGCATTTTCCCCCTACCTAATTTGGAAAATTTGAATGCAGATGAAACTGAAAAATAGGCCAATATTGGAGGAAAGGGGAGGGTAAAAATTTTTCTGAGCAGAAAAATTACATTTTACATGTAGCAGGGGACTCTTTTCTAGGCATTAAGTGTATATGACAAGCCCTTATATGTGTACTATGTTACTCCTGACTATGGGCTGTCTGACGATGAGGCTATAGATTCACACACTTCAACATTCCTCATCTCAGAGTCTGCTGTTTAAGCTACATTTCTTCTTTTATGAAAATATCTATTGACAGGCTGAACTTTCAGACATTTTCTTACCCTACGCTCGTGTGAGCTACCTCAGAAGACCAGTCCAGCTGTTTCAATCACAGCCCAGCTCTCTTCCCACAGTGTCAGCCCTCTTATGGGACAGGGAGCCCTGTGACTCTGATGCAGCAAGACTGTGGTGTCTGGGATGGACAATCCACTTTGGCAGGTATAGCAATCTCCAGGATATCTGTAATGCAGGTATTCAAGAATCTGCTTTTATGCTTTAGTGTGTTCAAAAGTGGATAGGCACTTTGCTTGCATGTGCTTCTGAGGGCTGTGGATGCAAAGCAGGTCTGGACTTGAGGCAGTTGCAAATTTACGTTTGTAAAGCAAAGCAAATAGGGCTAGAAAAATGGTGATAATTCCTCTCTTGAAGTCGATGGTTCCTCATTATCACAGAGATGTAGACATGGCATGGCAGACTGGGGTGTCTGACAGTCCAGACAAGGCATCTTACTTTGATGCTAAACGTTTCAGTGAATACAAAAATTTTTAACCTCTCTTTTTCACCTAAACATTTCTAACACTCAATGACCCTGTGATTACATGGATGGTTGGTCACTAAATTATGGTCCCCAACAAAATACTGAAGTCCTGGAATTTTCTTATCACCTCATGTGTTCCACATTAGGGTCAATATTATTCAAAATCAGATTGATTAAGTTCATCCATCTGTGTGCTCCAAATGATTGACTGCAGTGTGAAAGTGTCAGAACTCACAAGAGAAACAAAATTGCAGAGAGGAGCTTCTAGCAGATGTCACTTCAAGAAGAGCCACCAATCTCCAAAACAATAGGAAATAAATTATTTCCCGAGCCAGCCAAATACACAACACATTGATTAATGAGACATTATCTAGTACAACAATCAATATTCACTGTGAAATAAGTACAATATTAAATTAAGACTGGCTTGAATTTCCCTTCTGTAGAAAATTAAAGTTTTAAGACTTTAATATTAACAGGATAACAGGCAGATGAAAGCAACAAAACATTTCACAGAACTTTTTAAGACAACCTATTTTTCAAGGATTATGTGATTTTTAGTCTCCCTTGGCATTACTGTTAACTCTTGCCTAAGTATCCCACCATTTTTCCCTGTAGAAATTTCTGTACCAATCCAGCCATTCATTCTTGACTGTCTGGGATCATGTTTTCCAATATGTAATTTCGATTCCTTTCTTTTTCTCTGGTACCTTCATTCTAGTTGACTTTTATTAAGAATTAGCTGAGACTAATATGTCACTATAATGACATATTAACACTATATTATGACATAATAACACTGTATTATCACACCCATGGTTTTCTCTCTAGTCATTCCTTAGTCTCTGGGATGCTTAACTGTTGGATTTTGGGTTTCATTTATGGTTGAATTTTTTTTATTTTTAGACACAAAATTGTTAGGAGAAATACCAGAACAGCTTTCACTACAAATACAAACTCTTAGCACAAATGTTTTGCACTTTGGTAAACCTTCTGTTTCAAATAATTCCCCAGAAAAAACAAGGGATCATGGAGATGATGAATCAGTCTATGCAGGATAAGTTTTTAGGATGAACAGAGTTGAAAAGTATCAGGTATATGGGCTGAGCAGGTGAAATTTTGCTTTAGAGTGTTTGAAGTTTATTTCCATGTCTAACCTTCATTATTCACCAGAAAAGGAAAAACTATAGGCACTAAAGTCATCAGGATTTTGCATGTGTAACTGCTGATACCCAGAAAAAATAAAAAGAACTGCTTTAAATTTTTTGTTGTTTTGAAAATAGTTAGAAGGCAAATTCAACCATGTGTAGATGATGTAAGTGCATTACATGGCAGCACAGATGTGAAAATCTTCATTGATTGAACTTTTGTTAGTTCATTCAGGGTTAGTTTTATTTATTTTCATATTTTAAATAACACCAATGAACACATACAGCCCCACACACGTATAAAAGTATATATAGTGTATAAAGCAGATTGGCAGTTGTCTGGAGCAACAGACTGCCACGGGCATAAGGATATGTGTAACTCCTGCCAGAGCACTGGAAGCCAAGGTCTGGCCACTGCTGCTGGAGCCAAAGGCAAGGCAGGGGCATGTGGGATGGTGCCTGCTGCTGCAGGACTGTCTGGCTACAGCCAAGTCCATTCTGACCTCCCTCAGCTCGCATCTGGTCCCCTGTGCTGCACCCCTCCTGCTGCAGGAGGCTGAGCCAGGGACCTCAGTAAAGCCTGGTGTGCTCCTTGGCGCAGCTCCGTATGTCCCCTTCAGGATCTGGCAGCTCCATCAAAGTCTGTTCCCTCAGTGCCTGTAGCTCCTGGATTGCCTTGCAGATTCAGCTGGACAGTCACAGCCCTAAAATCCCTCCACAATTTTATTTCTCTGGTGAGCTCTGACACTTTCGAATTATAGTCAGTCATTTGGAGCACACAGATGGAAGGAAATTTAACCAAATTTGCTTTCAGGAATACAGACCATAAAGGCACTCTCCATCAGGAAGAAAGTTTCAGAGTTTCAAGCTCTCATTTTGTAATAAGTGGGACCACAAGCTAGTGACAATCCATTGCAAATAATATCCCAGGTCTCTCCTTCCTTCCTGCCTCTCTTATTCCTGAGCCAGGATTTTCTCAGGCACAGTCCAAACAAGAAGTTTAATTTGAGGGAGATGAAAAACTCAACTTTTCTACATTTCTTAACGTAAGGGCTGGAGCTGATCTGGCTCTATCGCTTTGGCCTGCTCCAGGAATGGGTCACAGCCCAGGAGCAGGATGACCCGAGGTGTGACTAGAGCACTTGCTCTACGGCTTTTTGGCTGTCAGTCTGCGCTCTGAGGAGACAAGGATGAGAGGGAGGTCTTTTGCATGGGATAATAGAGGATTTATTGTTCAGGGGAATCTTGGGGGCAAAAAACAGCAAATGCGAGTGTGCAACAGTTGAAATAGAGAGGTGGTTCAAAGGGAGGGTACAAAGCATCAGCTACACAGAGATATCCTGGGGAGGGTTCACAAAATCCTCATCCAATGGGGGGGGGTGTGTGGAAATTGGGTCACATGGACTAATCAAATGTCAAAATTTAGGGGATTTCTGAAGTGGAATTCCAAGCATGCGGTGGGCTTAAGACAGATTGACAGGAGACTCACTTGACAATGTGGGGTGGGAGGGTCTCATTTGGACCAAACCATCAACTTGGGCAATAACAGAACATATCATTAACACTGCAACAATTTCTAGGAAGTCTTGCATCATCATTGAATTCCAATTATCCCAACATACATTTTGGTATAAGAGGAAAATGATGGCCAGTGACAAAACTTATTGTATTTTATGAATAATCCATCCCCAAAATCAAAACATGGAGCAGAAGAAACATCTCTGTTCTATTTCTATTAAAAGTCCCTCTATTTAATATGTAAGCTCTGTTTGATGAAGCATGTCCTATACAAATAGTTTGGGAATTATATTTTAGGGGATTTTTCTTCTTGGAAATAAGTTTTCTGAATGAGCATAAGAAATTCAAATCAGGTAACATCTCAGCTTCACTGGAAAACTTGCTTACCCGTGCTTGATAGATTTCCATGACTTCAGCTATAATGTTGTGTTATGCAGTTTCCCTTGGCATCCTCTCTTCTCCAGAGTGAAACCTTGTCCCTTCAGCACAAACCACCTGCTGCAGAGTGGAGGAAGCCTTGGGAGAGCCTGGCCACTGTAGTGCTCTACAGAACACTGGCCCCTTTCCTGAAGATGCAAAGTAAGACAGGGAAGGAAGAAGAAGCAGACAGATAGAAGAGTTGAGTTTAAAAACTTGACAGAAAGCACTGCAGGGTTTTAGAAGGGCGTTTTCCTATCCTGTGGCACATTTCCACGCACCAGCAGTTGTACTGACTGTGGTATTGCTGTGTTCACAACAAGCAACATGAAGTAAACAAACAGGGAACAGAACTTAGAGGATGTTGCTGGGGAGGGTGAACAGAGGGCCAAGGAAAGATGCCCAAGGAAAGGCAGGGTGAGGACTATATCTGGACTAGCTGGAATAAGAAGCCATGAGGTATATACAGGGGAGGTACAGGATGGTAACCTGGTGTCAGTTCCACAGTTTAGACTACCCATGCAGCCCCCAAAAAGTGGGGTTAGCCTTCCTGTGGGAAGGAGCTGCTAAGAGGAAAAGTGAGAAAAATTAAGATTTTCCATCTAGGTGGTATTGGAAGCAAGTGGATACCTCAGAGAAAGGCTGGGGAGCTCATAGGAACAATCAAATCTTTACATACTTACAGGCTTTATAACCAGAAAAAAAAAAAAAAAAAGTTTTAAGGTTTTAAGGTTTGGTTTGGTCAGGTGCTCTTTGCTTTCCTCTCAAAGAGCAGCTCCTTACTTTTCCTCCCTTTGTTCCCTGTACTCCCTGTAGCCCTGTGGTTTGCTGTCCCTTCAGGCACTGGCTAAGCCTCAAAGACAGGCAATCTCATAAAAAAAAAAAATGTTAATGAAAAGAACAACAGATAAAGGCCAAAGGCTTTTAAATGAGTTATTCTTCATGATGTTTTTCTGTCATGTGTAATAAAGGCAGCTGCATTCCTTGTCACCTGGATGCATTCCAGGGAAATGCAAATTGTCACTACAAATAGAATAACTGGACAAGAAAATAGTCTTTTCAGGCCTCTTCCTCTTGGGATGTTTCATTCAGTTATTTCTTGATGAGTTCACTTTCAGGTAGGTGTATAAAAATTCACCTTGCTCATCTCAGTATGAAATAAAGAATTGAGATGACATGGGAGAACCTCTGGGAAACTGTGCTTCTAAAACAGTATCAGGTACTTTATTTTAGCTGGTAGTTTTTAACTCATAAGAAGCTGAGGGATGACATTTGTTGGTCTGGGACACAGAGCAGGCTTGGCCCTCCCGGGTAAGACAATATATTTAGATCCAATTTCTGACTCTGGTCCATCCTTGCATGTGATTCTGAGCAAGGCACTGCTTTTCATGAACACTGCTTTCATAATCCTTGCTTTTGGGAGCAAACACAAGTTGAGAGATCATCTTCTTATAGCCACATATAGGACTTAGGTCTGTGAGTCCTCAAACCTATTGGGGCTCTCTTGACATTGTCATTGCACAAAATATGGATCAGATAACAGTAATTAATCTAATAACTGAACAAATTGTCATTGCACCTATTGGACAAAGCTGTGGGTTTATGAGATTGAACTGAAAATGTGTTTTCTTGTCCAGCTGAGAAGCTGGATTCTTGAAGTTCTTACTGTGCTTCAGATGGAAACTTTTGTCCTGGGTGTGCTTACTCTGCATTCTGCTGTGACCATTTATTGTTATTTTCTGAGGCATTTCTGAGGTTCTCTCTCAAGTCATGGAAAACAATTATGCTTGCTCAGTGTCCATAACCACAGGACAGCAGAACAAAAGAGGACACCTACCATTACAAAGCTTACAGCTTGAGAGCACAGAGGGACAGACACCACCTAGGGGAGTCCAAAGTCAGTATGGGTCATCAAGGTAGGCAATAACCTCCATTCACCTCACCTCTGGGAAAGAGAAGACAAGCTGTCTGACAGCATCCACTTCAAAAGGGGTTGCTGGTGCCAAAGGATAGATGCCAAGACCAGACCCCTTAATTCCCCTCCCCTGCCTAGAAACTTACCCCTTCAAGATGCCATGAGGAAGATTTTTTTGAGTTTTCTTCTGTGCTCTCTATTTTATTTCAAATACAACTCAGCCTCAGATAAAGCATGAGTAGTCTTGCAAAGGTTAGCAAGATCATTGTCTCATAGCACAGCCCCTTTACACTACTTTTTCCATTCCAGACTTAATCTCTTGGGAGATCAAGAAACCCAGAAAACCTCAAGACACAGTGGACAAATGCCCAAAGATCCAAATGCTTGTGAGTCCCTTGAGTGAATTGCTGGATTGACTCTCAGGAGGGAGCCCTGACATTTTCCACAAATCAGGTGTGAAAATGGGGAGAGGTGTGTGCCTGCTATGAAAGCAGAGGCCAAGGACTCTATTATTTTGCATGGAATATACTAAGCTAATAGTAGTAACAGTGTTTCTTCTGTACAATTTCCTCTTCCATCTTGCACCACACAAAACACAGAAGCTAATATAGTCATTTCTGCCCTGCTTTAACTCTTTATTTAATGTTCATGGGAAGAACAGCAGTTAGGTTACAGACTGTCTAGACCCTCTGCCAAGCTACCAGGCTAATTCAAGTCAGATCCACTGAAGAATCATCTTAGACATCAACAAGGAGCTATAGACCACACCATTTTTCATCAGCTGTACAAGGAAGCCACTGTACTGGGATGTGTAAGCTACAAAAATAGCTGTTTTCTGGAGCTTAATGGCATTGAGATTTGCAAGTTGTACAAACAAGACTGATAGTTTTAAGAATAATAGCACCAGAAAAATTAAAGGATTGCAGATCATGAAATGTTTAGATAAATTTTGGTTTATGTGATAAACCAAATAAGACTTTGATGTCATAGGCTATGATGAAGACAGCAATCAAACATGAGAGAGAAAAATTAATATGTATAGATGTGGAAGACAAAAAATAAATACAAATGCAGAAAAAGAAATCTGAATTTGTTTGGTAACATATTTGAATGGCTAATTGTCCTGAAAATATTTTTTTTTTTCCATGATTTCAACTTTAATCTCACCAATGTCAAATTTCAACAATAAACTGTTGAATTTTACTATTAGATAAAAAAAACCTCGGGTTTTTTTTCTGGTAGTTTTGAATAACAGTATTGCATGAAAGCCTCTGTCAGAAAATTACCTGAGATGCAGATTTCCCATAAAGAATGACAGAGGAGATGTTATTAAGAGCAAGGATCTTCATTTTAAGCTTGGCATAAATGATTTTGTAAACGGTCAGGGAAGAAAACTAATAGCTCTGAAAGGTCCTTCAGAAGGGCAGCAGTGATGAAATCAAACCCTGTGTAAACCTTGTTAAGAATAACAAGCTCCTATGGGTCTAGATAGGGGGTTAATTATGCTTCAGACCTGACCGGCGATCCTGCTGCACATCCTCCTCAGTGGGAGCCAATGCCCTGGATGCAGACAGGGACAGCAGAGTCTCGCTGGCTAGGTGCCATTCTGAAGCTCCTCATGCTCCTGTGATATGGACACTGTCCCCGTGCTTTGTCTGAGTGGTTGTAAAGGGATAGTCGAAGCTCTAGGAGAGCCCAGGCACATCAAGGCAAACATCAGTTCAGAGCTGGAGACAGGCCAGTAGGAGAACAGTCAGGAGAGATTTGGTGGCTCTTCATCCTGGAATGCATTTAGAATATGGAGACTTTGCAGTCTCAGAGACAATAAACAGGTCATCGACAATGTCAGTAGTTCACCATGACTCGTGGTCTTGTTTCTGTTTCAATTTCCTAGATACATTACTTTCTTCAGCAAGGCTTAAAGAAAGGCATTTCCATGGGGAAGTGACAGGAGAAGAAAAAAAGTTGATATTCCATTTTTGTCATTATTTGTCATTTATTCATGCCAAGATGAACAAATATATCCTCACAAAGCCAATGGCACCTGATGGAGAGGATTGGAGGTGGAACATAGGCTCAGGCTAGGCTCCAGTGCTGGCACTCCATGCAGGTGCAGGACTCTCACTGCACCCCAGAGAGCAAAGTGAATCACAATTTACACTACCTTGGGTGTGCTAGCAATCTTTGTCCATCCCTCAGGGTCTCTCTGTTCCCAGATTGTTGCTCCCTGCCTAGTGACCTGCAGCAGAATTACAGGAGTATTTGATTTTTCCTGGAGGAGGGGACATGAACCTTACCTACCTCCCTTTTATTTAGGCTACTCATTTCTCACTTATAGTAGGCAAAAAAATTATACCCTGAATTAATTAATCTATGTAAAACCTATCTCAAGCAATAAACAGTGCTCGTGCTGAACTGACAGCCTAAGGAGACATCCTGTACACGCCTGTGTATCCTCTGCTTCTGCCATCTTCTATTCAAATGGAAAATATCTCTTCCTTCCAGCAAGTGTAACACTGAATAGTTGTAGTTCCAACTGAATGGGGACCAACATTTTTCTATAATGGATCATAAAGATATGGATTGAATTTCCAACTAGGATGAGACTCATCCTTCATTTTTGTCAAAAGATCTGTGCAGCAGAAAATGTATTTGCCTAATTTATTTTAAATCCATTATTAACAACAAGCCTGTGGCACGATGACAAATAGGGTTTCAATGCCTAACTACTACATCCATAGAAAATGTCATTTATGTGCAGGAGCAGTGGTGCAGAGAGTCACTTACATGCAAATGGCACTTGTGCTTCAAAGCCTGAGCCTCCATTTGGCGTTTGCTGCTCCATAAAATAGTTCAGCATACCTTAGCTGCTTTCAAAGTATAATAAGTATTATTTCTCAGACCATTAACATATTGTGAACCTGGAAGAATACTCTTTTAAGTCTTCTCAAAGCTTACTTATGTTTTAGTTAAGTTTAAACTCAGCTGACTAGTTCAGTTTAGTTTGAGACAGTTACTCCCTATTTTTCTGCACAGAGAAGTTTTTAGTATTTCCTTTCTATCTTCTCATTCTGAATATCAAGTCCAGTAGCCAAGCCATATTAAAGACATTCTGAAATAGTCAGTGATAAATCTACATAGCAGAAATATGATGCAGGAAGTAGATGCTATTTCCCTAATTTGGGTGCTTAATATTGGATACTGCAGAAGGCAACACTGTATGGCTCAGAACATAAAGTTATGAAGCCTTAATGTTCTTAACCTTGTTAAGATTGATTAATTAATTTCTGTCAGACTGTTTTAATACTGTCATGGTTCAGGAATGGTACTCCCTAGTTCAGTGGGAGAGCCACTGAGACTCTCTGGAGACACAAAAGGTGAAAATCATGGGCTGAGATAAAAACAATTTATTGGACACAGCCGTGAGACAAGAAAATGAACAGTAACAGCAAAAATATTAATAACAAAAGGTATAAGGCAAAGAAACAATTTCTAGAAAGCCAAATACCGACTGGCTCTTCCTCATGGTGCTTTCTCCCCCTTACTCCTGCCACTGGAAGTGACAGAGGTGGTATCAAACAACACCTGGCCCTTTGCCACGCCTGCTTGGAACAGGTTAGACTCACATGTCTTGTAAGTAAGTAAAATGACAAATTCCTTAAGAGTGTGAAAACTAAATTCACAGTGAAGACTCTTGTTATAGCTTTTTATGCCTGCGTGGTTTCCCAGACTTTGCAAATGAGAGCAGAAAATACCCAAAATTTTCAAACCTAAAACTACAAAAAAGAAAAGAAATAATACCTCACATGCTTAGAAAATGTAAAATTACAGTTAGGGTCAAGGTTGAGGATTCACTGTGTTACAGTGAAGATAGTTGAAATTAAATCATTAGAATGTCAAATATTTTGGAGAATAAAATGTAACTGAAGTTTCACCACCCTTAAACTAAGCCAAATTAAGACTAAATTCTGTATTATTTAAAGGCCAACTGTGTTTTAGATTGCTCAGGGAAGAGGGTTTTTTGACTGGTATTAATTTGATACCTGTGCAAGTAACAAAAGATATTTATAATTTAGGAAGACAGTATATAATTTATAGTAGCCTTTGTAAATTTTATCATATAATCATATTATATCACATATTTTCATACATTACATTTATTCCATAAATTCTCCTGATCTTCTAAGCATCCTAAACCAAGGTTTCTGAGCTTGATTTTATCTTGCCAGGGAATTAGGACTCACTTATCTGTTAAATACTTTGCCACTAATTTGCCCACTTGCTTTTAGTGTTGAGCTAAGGCTTCAAGCAATTAATTAGTTATGAGGCAACATCAGCACCTGCATAGATTTGCAAAAATATTCCAGAGGAAAACAGACATCTGAAATGACAGCCTTGAAAATACTAGAATTTTATTAGGTGTCTAACTGGGGGAAGGAAAAAAAAAAAAGAAAAAAAGAGTACATGATTAAAAATACAGGTAAAAATTACAGGCCACTGACAGTGGGGTATAGGTGAGAAGACTGATGCAATGAAAGGAAGAAAGCAGGTCTACTGTGCAATATTCATTTGTATGCAAGCATAGAGAACTTATGTTTTCAAAATGAATTCAATAAACATGGGCAATGTGATTTCAATCAGCAGTGTTTCTAAGTGAATACATGATTTATGTAATTGTATGAAAGCAGGAAATAGAAAGCAGAAAGCCTAGGAATCCAAAAAAGTAAGAGTTACAGTGAGATTGAAGTGCAACACAAAATGACAGTGGCAACACGAATATCTTATTTCATTTTGTTTTCTACTTTAGTGAAAACACAAAAAAAATGTTGAAAGGAAAAAAAAGCATTTATAGAGAGATGTGACATCTAGTAATACTGTATGTATTAATTAATACTTTGATGCATGAGAATCAGTACAATATATGAGCTAAGAAATGAGAGTTCCTTTAGTTTAATATTCATGTTAGATAAAATTATGAAGACTATATAAAAGTAAAAGCATGTTCTGTAATGATGACAAAGATCTCTTATCAGAAGGTCACACAAATGATGATGAAAATTATAGTTGTAGATGATAAACTAAAGGTTTATGCAAAGTGGCAGATACCACCACTTCTGGCTAAATTGAAGAATGCAAGAATGAACCCCCTAAGAATGTGAGAACAACCATTTTTGTCCCTTCAGATTTTTTTATCGTATTAGTTAAGATTGTAGAAAATCATTGTGTTTATGACTTCTCCTGACTTAATCACGATAACTACAGAGATTTAAATCGAGTTGTTGTTCAACATTTCTCTTCTAAAGTGATGCATTTCTGTTTAATTTCTATCATAAAACCATGAGGATGTCCTGTCACCTTTCTATTTTTAGAAAAGATGAAGTAGTCTTTTTCCCCTTTTGTCATTTACAAAGAATCACAGAACAGCTGAGGCTGGAAGGAGCTTCTGGAGGTCATTTTATCCAAATCCCTCTCATCTCAGACAGGGCCATCTAGAGCCTGGAACCTTGCCCAGATAGCTTCTTAAGATCTGACTACAAGGATGGAGACTCCGCAGTCTCCCTGGGCAGCCTGTGCCAGGACATCATCATCCTCCCAGTCTGTCCTGATGTTCAAAGGGAGTCTCCTGTGTTTCAATGTGTGCCCATTGCCTCTTGTCCTATGGAGAGCACAACTTGAAATAGCCTGGTTCCATCTTCTTTATACCTTCCCTTCACATATGATAAGATCCCCCTGAGCCTTCTCTTTTCCAGGTTGGAGCTTTTTTTTCATTGGAAGGATGATCCAGTCCCTTAAACATTTTAGTGGCCTTTTGCTGCACTCTCTCCAGCAACTCCCTCTTTCCTCTGTTCTGGGGAACCCAAAGCTGAGGATTTCCATGTGTCATTGATGGTTTGCTGCCCTGATCTGAGCTGCTCACTTACTCCCCCTCCTCAGAGGCAGAGGAAGGAGAAATAGGATGAGAATCTTGTGAGTTGAAATAAAGTCAGGGATGCTGCTCATCAGCCACTGTCAGGAGGAAAACAGATTCAACATGGAGAAAACATTTAAATTAATTAACAATTGGAATGGATTTGGGTAGTAAGAAACAAAAAGACAAACATTTAAACAACAGATTTCCTCTCTTCCTCTGCCTATCCATCGTTTTATGTCTTTCTTTAATGTGTTTTCCCAGAGCCACCACTGGCTTGGCTGATGGGCTCAGCAGACTTTCTAGCTGCCATTCCTAGCAGCTGAAGGGTAGTTCTTAAATATATTCTTGGGTCTGGGTCATTTATGAATGCTTAACCCTTACCAAGAAATTAAAAATTACACCCTCTAATGAGCTTTGGTTCACTCAGGCCTAAGGAGCTCTCCATCATAATAGGGATTTTCCTAATCCCTAATCCCTACAGCTTCAAGATATGATGCTACACTTCTGTTCTCCAATCAAAATTTCTGGTGGAATGTCTTTATATTAAAATCTCTATTAAAGGATTTTTTTTTTGGTCCCTCTGTTGCTAAACTGAAAGGAGAATCTTGAGAAATGCCTTTCATTTACTTACCCATTTCAGCTGAAGAGAATAGTGCAGACTTGGATGACTCAGGCTAGTATTAGATTAAACACCTTTGATTTTCTTTGCTTCATTTTTTCTTTATTTGTTGCATTTAAAAAAAATAATAAGTGAAACAGAACCAATCAGAAAATCCACCCATTTCTGAATGTGATGGATGAAGGATTGGACAAAAAAGTGAAAATGCAATCGGAATTACTTGAAATGTCATGGACTTTAAAAACCACTAGGATAATTCCCACTCTGGATCAAAAGTCAAAGCAAACTAGCTTTTCAGTGGATCCCACTGTGATACTTTGACTGCTCTTTGTAGGACTGAAAGGTATAGCAAAGAACTATTTCATATCAGCTATATTTCATATTCTGCTATGTATAATCTTCCTTTTTTTTCTTTTATTTTTTTCCATTCTTTTCCCTTTGATGGATTCTACAGCACCAAGGGTAAGAGTCATGACTCAGAAACCCTGAAATTCTAAGTGTTGGATGAGCACAATAACTAAAGAGCTCTCAGTATGGAAGTGGAGCATAAGACCCAGAAGTACGTGGTGATAAAAGTGGACTACAGTCTAGGGCACTGCAGCATCAAAGAGACAAATCAAGAGCCCTGAATTAGATGTCTGTAGCCTTGTAATTAAAGCAGGCTTATAGAGCACAGCAAGCATGGAGCTTAATCTCTTGTATTGCTTGGGGAAATTTAACCCAGGTCTCCCACCTCCTGAGAGAACATTTTTATTTTTTTTTTCTGTGCTCAGTTCTGTACAGGCAGTGTTCCAGTCTTCCAGATACACAGAGGTACCTACATGATGCCTTGAGAGAGATGTCAAAAGTCTAGGGATAGGAGAGGAAAAGAAAGCTAAGAAGTCTGCTTTCCATGAAGGTTTTTTTACTTTGTTTCCTAATTCTAGGTGGTCATCTGTTTAATTTTGGAATTTAAAGATTTTTGGTATGATACACCCGCCTCTCCCATTGCATTGCACTGGGGTCTGTGTCACCAGCATCTGCATGGGTAACCTGAAGGGAGAGGGCAAAGGTGAGAGGAGGAAGAAAAAAGCAAGCAGGAATTTAAAAACTATCTGATGCAACTCTGTTCATTCATGAATGTCTGTCCTTCTCCTAAATCTTGTTCTTAGCCCTATTCTTTCAAAACTGAAAGAGAAGGTCAGCCTTATGATTGAAAACCAGCCAAAGAAAGGGGTCTAAATGCTCCCTGGGAAACTGCCAGCACTGCATACTGCATGTACACCATTCACAAAGGAGAGTTTGCTTATCTTCCTCTTGTTGGCTCTGTCCCATGTTTCCTAAAAAGTTCACCACAAAGAGAACAGGGAGCAAAATGAGTGATGTCCAGAAACTGCAGGGATTGCTTCCATGATCATACTGTTCTTTTATCCAGTTACAGTTTCCTGTGAACTGCACACAAAGTCCATTTTCAGGAAGCAGAGTTTGGGCTATATTTCAGTCACCATTTCAAAAGCATTGATCTCCCTTTTCAAACACAGCTTTAAATTTCATCACTTTGTCCTGAAATCATTGTTAAACACAAATGTTTAGGGTCATCCAATCTGCTCTTCTATCTCATATACTTTGCCAGCTTTTTTGCATTCACGACCTCCTAAATGTAGGGTTTTCTCCTTAGAAGGAAATGAAAATTTACAAACACACCCCTCCTCTTCCATCTGCCTTTCCCTTGTAATTAGCTTTTTTGCTTGGCCACTTTCCTGGGAAATGGAAGATGTATTTAAAGCACCTCTGAAATCTTCAGAGAAATCCTCTAAATGTAACTTCACAGCTCAAAATGGTGATTCTGCCACCTCCTCCATGGTGATGCACAGAGCTGTGTCTGTGTACTGAGTTTGTGTAGCAGCAGTCTACATGGGTGCTTGCTCTGAAAAGCTGCTAAAAGCTTTCCCTGAGTCCAGCAGAGCCAATACCAGCCAGCTTCCAGATGGACCTACTGATGGCCAAGGCTCAGCTCATCATCATCTTTGGTAACACCTCTGGGATAACAAAGTTAAGAATAGAGGAAAAAAAACCTGCATAATAGCAGCCAGAGAATGTTTGGGTGAGAATATACAAGAGAAACACCGAGGTAAAAAAGGTGAAGGGAGAGGGAGGAGAAGCTTCAGGCATTGGAGCAGAGGTTCCCCTGCAGCCCAAGGTGAGGCAGACTCTGCCACCCAGAGAGGTCCACTGCAGAACAGATATATCCACTGGCAGCCCACAGAGGACCCCACACTGCGTCATGTGGGTGTCCAAAGAGGACTCTGACCCTGTGGAGAGCCTGTGCTGGAGCAGGCTCCTGGCTGGACCTGGGGACCTCTGGAGAGTGGAGCCCATGGTGGAGCAGGTGTTCTGGCAGGACTTGTGACTCCACTGGGGAAAGCACACTGGAGCAGCATGTCCTGGAGCAGTTTGTGGAGAACCGTGCTCCATGGGAAGGACACACATTGGAGAATTCCATGGACAGCTGACTGCTGTGGCAGGCACCCAACACTAGAGCAGGGGAAGAGTGTGTGGGGTCCTCTGCCTGAGGAGAGAGTGGCTCTGACAATGTAGGGTGAAGTGACCACAGTCCCCATTGCCATTCCACTGCACTGATGAGCAGGGAAGAGGCAGGGAACTCAGAAGTTGATTGAGCCCAGGGAGGAGAGAGGGGTAGGGGGAAGGTGTTTTTATGGATTGGTTTTATTTCTCATTGCCCTACTCTGATGTGTTTGAAAGCAAATTAAACCGAGTCCCCTAGGTCGAGTCTGTTTTGCCCATGATGGTAATTGGTGAGCGATCTCTCACTGTCCTTCTCTCAAAACATGAGTCTTTCGTTATATTTCCTCTCCTCCATCCCCCTGAGGAGGAGAGGGGCACATGGCATCCAGCCAAGATCAACACACCACAGCCTATCAGAGCAAACCCTAAACTGATAAATTTTTTGATGATTCTGAGGACTGAAGTTTTGGATTTAAGCATATAGGTCTCACTAAAGTCCTACCTAAAGCATCTTCATCTTTTGGGATATGGAACAGAGGGCACTAAATACGCAAACCATGTAGCTGACATTTGCCTTGGGAGTAGGTGGAGAGAAAAGCATGAGAGAAAGGAAGCTTGAAATAATGCCAGCAACCTGCTTTGAACACTAAGATAAAGGAAACTCAAGTGTCACTTATTGAGCTTTTATATTTTATTTAAAAGTTTCATTCTATTATCTCTTCTAAATTATTGGAGTAAAAAAAAAAAATAAAGGTAGGAGTAAAAAAAAGGGGAATAAATTAAATGTATATGTATTCCCAGAGTCTAAATCAGAAGTGCCTATTAACTGCTGTCTACAGCTTGTAGAGTTAGTATGTTAAAAGACAGCTAGATGCACAACTACACTGAATTAAATATGCTTGTAGAGATATAAATACATATGCATTAGTCAGGATTTGTACTTTCTTAACAATTAACCTGTAAATTCAATTACTTTTGATTGTTGCCTGTTTAGATACAGGTCAGAACTGTTTGCTCTATGTGTTATATTACCTGTCAGCCACTATCATTATGGAGCTCTGAATGGAGAAAGAGTCCATGCAATACTATAAAGGAAAATAATGAATATGGAAGGTCAGTATAAGCAGTTCAGCTTCCCAGCAGCTAAGAACCAACATGTTCATTAAGTCTCTGGATTATGAGTTCCCTGCTTCTTCAAACTAAACACAATAATTACCAAACACATATTTCTGCCCCAGTCATGCCTCAGCCCAGGCAAACATGTAAGGCTTGACTGAACCCATTCACATCAACGAGTCCCTTTCTGGACACCCCCAGAGAGCATCCTCCCAGTCCACTGTGTGGACACAGTGGTGATCAGAGGACCACCCTTTTAGGTACAAACCATATACACAGGGTATAGCTAGAAGAAATCAAGAGCTGGGGAAAGCCAGCATACTGCCATAGTGAACAGGTGTTAAAAAATGTCAGTCACACCGAAATAAAATCAGGGCCAAAGAGGGAAACATGGATAAAGGTAATGGAGTAGAAAATAATACCAGAGTTATAATAATGCCTTTGTACTCAGGTGGAATATTGTGTCTGTTTCTGGTCTATAATAGCATGACAGGTTCATGGGCAGGAAAATGAAATGCTGAGAAAAAGATTTCTGTATAAGAAGTAAGTAATTTTAGAAAAGATTCCTTTTAGGTAAAAGTTGAATTACATGGAGACATTGCAAGTGGAACTGAACAGCTTGTTTTAGTTTACCCTACCTGGAGAACAGCTCTGGAATTTTCTGCATTGTCTGAAGGCTCTGCACTGAGAGGAAATGTCTGCTTTCACACAGTGCATAAATTAACTCCCCACTGAAAAACGGCATCATGCCTGAGAGGTTTGTAAGCCTCAAAGTACACAATGATATGGCTAAAGAGAAACACCATTGTTGCTGAACATAATTTCACCAAAAAAAAAATTAATAAACCCCTTCACTTCCTGCTCCAGCGAAGAAAACAGAGCCTTACAAGCAGAAGCCAGAGAGAAACTCCCGTAACTATGTATGGACAGAAACTAGAATTTAATTTTTACAACTCTGAGAAAGAGTTTACTAACCTGTATAGACCAGTGCTCTAAGTTCCTCTGTAAAGATGACCTGCATTGTAAAGGGCTTTCTATCTAAATAAAGTACATAAGCAGAGAGTCAGCCTTCAGGATATCAGAATAGCCCTTAAACTCCTGGATCTAATGCACAATTGGAGTGCAGCAGTGCTTGAGCAATGGCCTTACCCTACCAACATGATGGAAAAAGCTCTGGCCCTGGAACAAGGAAATTATATTCTGATCAGTTCCTTTTGCATGCCAGTGTTTGCACTGGCTTCAGGTCAAGAGTATTTGCAGAACTACATTTATCTAGAAGGGATTTAGAAAAAGCTGTGGTTGTTTGGGATATTTTATAAAATATTGCTGTCATGTTTTATCAGATCTGCCAAGTCTCAGCTAGGGGAATTAACCAGGCAATTTGGCAATGAGGAAGCAAGTGGACCAAGATGCGCCTAAAACTTGTCTCCCTAAAAGTTGCCAAGCCAGCATTGCAAATGCTAATGTTCTTTTTTCCAAATGCTCAGTGGTTGCAAAAGGCATAAAAGAAAATGACATCTGGTGGATAAAAGGCACATTTCTTACAAATAAAAAAGTATAATATCTCTGGTTTTTATATTTTTTTTCATTTCTCATTGTCTTCTTACAATTTCATCTGTCAAGGATTTTTAATTATGGTTAATTTGAAATAAAAGAGCCAAGTTGTTTTTCTGAGCACAAAAAAACTAACAAACTCTTAACAGCTTAAGAGTTAATTTTAGAGGTGTAAGACCATTCTGTTTTATGTCTAGAAAATAAATTTTCAGTACAAAGTAATATTCCACATTCCAGAGATCAAAGTATTTCAAGACATTTTTTAAACTAGAAATTTCATTGCTAAGGACTGCAGTCTCTTCGTTGTGCATTGCTCTTTGAAATTCTGAGCAAAGTAATTCCTAAAAGATCATTGAATTATAGAATGGCTTGTGTGAGAAGGGACCATAAATGGTCATCTTGTCCAGCCAAGTGAAAACACTATCCTTTCATACAGTCCTAGAGTAGTCCTTAATGACACTTCTGACTTCATTCTCACAAGAGTGCAGGCCAATTTGCTGGGTAGTCCCAAGGTCGTGTATTTAGATTTGTCTGTGGCAGGGATTTGCCCTCCCATCAGACTGCTCTTTTCTACATACAGACTCATTTACTACTGTGGAGACAAGGATTCTGTATGCATTCCCATGGTTTTGGAGTAAACTTCTCAACAGTTTTCTCCTGAAAAAAGTCAATGAGCAACCCTTACACAAAAAGAACATTTTTGTAAAAGAGTAGGTCTGTGGAATAACTTAAAATTAATAATTAGCATGTTAAAAGTACTAATGCTTTCTCTTTTATTTCTTCTGCTCCCCTCTGCTCAGTTTTTACTATCTTTGCTAAGAAGTGCATTAGTTTTAAAATTGCCACTTCTGAAACCTTCGGGGTTTCTTTTGCTATCTAAAATTTTTATGACTCAATAATTCCTTGAACTTCCTTTCTAGTTACCTTCAAAGGTTTTTTACCAGGACTGAGCTGAATATAAGGTTCAGAACATGACAGTATTTTCTTTGTTTCTACATAAACAATGTGATTCGAAAGCAATTTAATTTGTTGTCATTTTCTGGTTACATGCTTTTCTCTGCTGTAACTTTTCTCAATTGTCTGTGTGTTTGCAGAAAGAAATGCATACTCATTTTATTGTCACCCTAGGTTTGGATTTTTTTTTTCCTCTCCACCTTTTAAAAATAGATTGGCCAAATCAATTTTCTTCAACGTTTTCTCAGCATGTGAATGAGACTAAAACTCCGAATTGCTTTTCATTTATATTAACATCTTTTCTCTCTCAGTGAGTGTGCTTCAGTCTCAAAACTAATCTCCTGTGTTTTCATTTGCTTTGCACTTCATTCCCTGTGCTGTTCTGGTATTGGCCTCCCCATTGTTTCAGAATAAGGCAAAAGTTTCTCACAACAGTATAAATCTCATAAAGACTTACATTGCTTGCTGAAGGGTGATTATCAGAATTAAGTGATCTGCATGTCAGGCTCTTAAGACTTTTATTTGCTCATTTAAAGGGTATGGTAATCCAGAAATTTCTCTAGAAGCTTTATAAATGTCAAATACATTCTTTAAATGATCCATCTATCTTTCAATAAGAATATAAGGCTACTCAGAATGTTCTGTTCTGAGCTGGGCACTGATGTTTCCTAGTTATGTTTATGTTTTGTTATGATTTGGTAATGATATGAGGCTTATTTCTCCTACTTTCCTTGAAAGTGAGAAATGTATTTTTTCTATTCATAGTTCCTCTCATTTAATGTTATCATTTTAACTATTGAATGAATGCATTCACTTTTACAGCTAATCACTTTTTTACATCAGTGTTCTTTGTAAGGTTGTACAGTGCAGTGTATCTTAGGAACATGGAAAGAAAGGAATGGAAGTTGGTTGGGCTAAATTGTTCTTTCAATCCCACATTTTGCTTCTGACAGTGCACAGATTTTAAGGAATCTTAAGGAACTAAAGTGAAAGCATATTCATAATGGACTACTATAAAAAACCTTGGCCACAGTAAGAAGTCTGTCTTCATTAGTGAATGTTAATCTGTGATTTGAGACACAATGATTTTATAAATTGCTGTATTTACTGCAGAAGGGGCAGCAAAGATATTTGGGGGCACTCTGCAATCTGAGAGATGTCTAAACCATCACAGAAATGAGTCTGTTCTCTTTACCTACGTATGTACTTAAATGGTGCCAACATTCAGCTAAACCTTAAAGCTCAGTAGCAATGAGTTCACCTGCTGAATTTTGCAATTTACCCCATTTAAGGTTATGTTGGTTGACTTTCAGCTTCATTGAAAATTTGTTTATTCTGGTATTAGGACAAAATTAGGAAAAATTGTAGAGAAAAATACGTGCATTTTTTTCATATGGCATTCTGTATCTTATGTAGTCTTGTCATATCTTTTTTAATTAATTTCTTTCCCAAGTGAGACAGTCTCAGTCTTGGCAATCTGTCATCACAGAAACTGCGTCACTCACTTAGTAATTTTCATCGTGTATTTCTATATCTTCTTTATCTCTTTTTTCAATAAGATTGACCAGGATTGAGCACATATTGTAGCTGAGGATACATCATTGACATTAATAATACTTTCTGAAAGACAATCTGTCCCATCCTTTTACATTGTATCATCTTATTTGTTTCTTTGTCAGTTTTTTTGTACTACTGTACAGAACTTAATTCCACAACACTTACCATATATTAGGAAAGCAGAATCCATTTGATTTGTTCAAGTAGGTGCTTAGGAACTGTAGTTCCACCTTATAGACTGTACAGTATTTCACCTGTCATCATGTTGCTCACTTGACTCTTTGGCATTCTCTGCCCTTTCACTTACTTTAGGATTTATCTTTTTTTAAAAATTATTATTTTCTTTTTCTCCTCCATTTCAGAAGCCTACCTGATCCATATGATTAATACTAAGACTACCCTGTTTCCAGACTGCTTGCTAAAGGAGATGGTCAGTATAGGCAGAGTTGCCTAAGAAATTTCTGATTCAGCATTGCCCATAATAAACTTATTTTGAGTTTAATTTGTGTGGTGCAATGTGAAAATCTGATGCTATCCAGACACCTGTCAAACTAGTAAAGCACTCGTATGCCCAGAGGGATAGCCTGGAGATATGTGAAGATACACCTGAGAGGTGACAGTGCCAGCTAAAGTGTCACTGTGATAAGGTATCTCACAAGCTTTTTTTGTTTTTCTGTTCAGTGTCTGTTATGGTGCATTTTCTGTGATTCATGTGCTGCAAAATTTCAGACCTGATATCAGAATGCTTCTTTCTCCTCAAACAGTTTTTGAATTGTCCTTTCTTTTTTGAAAGAAATAAATTTTTATTAAGAAATATTCTCATTAGAAAACAAAAAGAAACAGAATGTCTTCTTTTGCTTCTTAAAAGAAGAAAAATGTGTGTGTATTTGCATATATAGAATATTTGCTGTTTGCCTTATCAATATTGATTTTTGTTTAAATGAAATAACTTTTTTTTGGTAGAGACAATCAATCTTAAAGTTTTTTGCTCTGTGCCATAGAATGCTGTTAACAGAACCTGATAACATTCTGAGTTTCTAGAAAATGTATTGTTATCATTCTTGGATGTCTGAGGTTAGATTTTTTCTACATACTGTTAACTATCCATTCTCAGGGTTGCTCTCTTGTTGGCTTTGACATCCCACTCTTGTAGGGGACATTCTGAATCAACGAGTATTAACACCTTACTCCTTTGGGGGTTGGTTTGACATAAGATGATTTCTGCAGCCCAACCCAAAAGTTAGCTTTCAGTCACATGTGCTCTTGGATACTACAAATTAGCATCTGATTTTGATATCCGTATTTGCAAAAGGAGAAAAAAAGTCTGTAAATAGCTCATGAAACAAATTCTCCCTTTGCAGTGAGGAGATTTCATTAAATATAATGTTAGCCATGAAGTAAATTTACAATTCTAAATTCCTTAAAAGTAGTAGTAAATTTTGTATAGCAGACTGAAGGAAATAAGAATAATGTCCACATTGATAAATAATCCTAATTACCTTTCTATTGCAACCTTAAAACTATTTTAAAAATAGCATCCTAGAAATGGTCTAGACTGTGTAAGCATCTTCTGCACTTTAATTGCTGAGACACATATCGAATTTTCTGAGGCTGAGGTTGGTGTAGATCATTCAGTCCTGCAGTTTTGGACATACACCTCTGACATGCTGATAGAACCTTGGTTTACCCTACAAAGCTATAATCTGGTTTATCATTTTCAACCAAAAAAATTCCAGAACATCTTAGAGAGTTTACAAGATCTAGATTTCACTTATTTTCTCTGACAAGATTTCATGATCAAAATAAAACTAGGCTTGAAAATGAACAAGAAATACATCTTAAATTGAGAACTGGAATTTAGAAAAGTCAGGGTTTACTTTTACTTTTGGTTAAATCATTAAAACATTTTTCTTCTTTATTTTTTTTCATTGTCTTTCCTTTTAGTAACTACTGAAAAAAGAACAACATAAGGCCCAAAGAGCAGACAAGAATGATCGGTAGATACCAGAACTCCTAATCCTTTCTTCTCTGTTAATTTGAAGAGCTGAGGAGGAGAAGGGAGGTCAGTCCTGTACTTTTGTCAGGACATTTCAGAACCAGCTCAATGGGTGCTCTTCTGTTTCATTTTGATGCAAGTTCTACCAGCAACCAGAGCAGCTTTGCTGCTGCTCCAATCTATCTGATGCTATGGATGTCACATTATAAGTATCCTTTTGTTGACTCTGCTAATTAAATACAGCTATGGACCAGATATGAAGAATACAATCTCTTTTTCTCTCAGTTTTAAGGATAACTAAGTGTTAAATGTGAAAATTCATCTGATTTTTTTTCCAGTCAGGATTAAAATTCAAGTGAAAGAATTAACCTATCTGCCTCTACCCTCCACAGGGAATTTATTATTCAGATTTATTCATTAAAAGACTTGCTATTCATGTGGAGTTTTTTTAATTTGCTTTCATTAAATGTTTGGCATTATATATCTTTCTATTGCATTGCTAACTAAAAAAAATAAAAGATCTTAGTGGTATGATATAAAATTCATATATCCTGACCAATATAAATGGTATATTCTTTTTACAGAAAAATAAAGAGAGTAGACAGTAGCAGGCAAATATAGATTTTGATAAGAAAAAAAATAGTGAAGATTTTTGTGGTCACTGAAATGTAAATTTCTTCTTAAGGTAACACATATGCTGCTCTTGCATTGTGATTTGTATTTTGAAGTACTAAAATTATTTTTTTTTTTATTCATTAAACACATTACAAAACCCACGGTTGATTCAAAGAGATATAAATGTATTCTTCTTTTTTCAAAGGCAACAGAATAAAAGCTGTTCTCAGTATGATACAAAACCCATCTACTCAATGCTTCTATGAACCCACTAAAAAAATCGTGGAAAACAGTTGTTAGTGAAAAAAGTTCTCCCGCTCTTGTTCCTTCACTGTGAAAAAATCACTTGAAGCATTGTTGTTCTTTTAATTTGGACTAATTGCTGCCTGGCAGGGTGACTCTCCTGTATCAAGGTCACAGCCTAAAAACTTGGGCTCAAACCTAGCAGGTTTTGTGTCTGGCTGCTTTGTAGCATACATAAGGCATTCACACCTTACAGCAGGCTCCACAGCTCCTTTCCTGCAGGGCTGGATGCTGGTCTGAGTAGCTAACAGGTGTCCCTCTGCAAAGTCTTGGATAATTAAATTTCCAAGTCTCTTTTACTTGCCCTATGGGCTGTCACCAACACTTTGTGCTCAGCACAGCCACCTTTATCAAAGGAGTCATTTTTTCCTTCAGCAGGGGAAGGCAGGATTTGCTGGAAGCACTACAGACACAAAGCCCCAGTTCCCAGGTGCAACCTGTGCTATCAACCATTTCTAGGGTCACTTGGAAGCAGTCACAGGTGCAACCCCTGTCTTATCATGTCTCATCCTGGACTTCAAGGACCAGAGACACTGACATGAAACAACAAATTATAATAATCTAATTTATGTGACAGTGATATCCCTGATGATATCCAGCTCACTCAGTCCAGGACTTTCAGCAATTTCTGTAGGTATCTAACCCTCCATCATCACATCCTTCTCCTCTCAGATTTTATCCTGCCCTCTATAGCCTCAGTGTCATGCTGTCAATTTAACTACATCTCCTCAATCAATCGTAGATGAGGCTTGGACTCCAGTCAGTGCACTTAAACAACATCTCCTGGTCAGCAAATACAAGTGGGGCCAAGTTTTAAAGTGCTGTTCAGGGAAAAAGAGATGTATCAAGGTGAAGCTGCTCAGTCCTCATTAACTTCCCAGCAATCTAGGAGTTGGTGGTAATAAAGCTTTGGTCAATTCCTTTCTAAACAGCTGTCTAGAGTGTCAGTGCCAGATGTTACCAAAAGTATGTATTCTATTACCAGCTGTTAAAACCAGGTGGGGCAATGTTCTTTATCTCTTTCACAACCCATCCTCCCTGCAGGGGGGTATCTTTTGTTAATGGGCCATCGAGTCTCACTGCATGACTGATAAAATTACATCATCCCATTGGGAGATGCTCCACCCAGGGGGAGGAGCCAAGCATTCCTATCTGAATATAATCCGGAGATTTACGTAACTGCAGCCAGCCTTTCTCCACTGGACTCCCAGAGGAATACTGGACCCATCTATACCACCACCGGACCTCCAGAGGAAAGCTACACCTTTCTATGGGATCATTACTTCAACAGAACCACATCTGTCACTTCAGGACTGCAGCCACCATTTAATTGGACTGCTACCAACACCCGGACCAACAGGGTGTCAGGTTGTATTCTCACTCTGGCAGAGGGTTTGTGGGTTTTTTTGGTATTTTGTACTACTGCATTTTAATTTTAATATCCTTAATAAAGAACTGTTATTCCTATTCCTATATCTTTGCCTTGACAGTACCTTGATTTCAAGATTATAATAATTTGGAGGGCAGGGGGTGTGGTTTACTTTTTTTTTTTTCCCCATTTCTTCCTTCCTTAGCAGAAACCTGTCTTTTCAAACCAAGACAACAGCTTTGTAAAAACACAGTCAAGTGGAGGGCATTCAGCTCTGGAGTGCAGCTCTGCAGCTGGGCCACTGGCTGGCCAGGCAGGGTTGAGTTAGTGCTTTCCCTGCACCTTATCTTCATACACTTGGGTCAAAACAGCTCTAAACTGGATGTGAGTCTTACTTTGGTACTCATATTTTCATAACTTTTTGCCCTGTGCTTTCTTTATGTCTACTTCCTCACTGGTGAGAGATACGTAAAGGCAGAGCTGTCCATAGACTTTAAATTTCTGTTCAGGATAATGTAATTAATCAAGCAGCATTAATGAAGAGTAGTGAAATGGCACTCAGCTGCCGTCCCCCCCGCACCCAACCCAGAGCAGTCATTAATGATAACAGGACTTTGTGCCCCTCTCCTCCACACACAGAGAGCTCACATCACAGGGAGCATCAGACAGCCCTCCTCAGGGCACTCTGCTCAGCTTCAGTCCTTCTGGCATGTACCCAGCAGATCAAAGGTCAGAGCAAATATCAAATCTCTATCAGTTACTCCTTAAGCAAATATTCACAGCAGTCATTGTCACCTATTTTTGTTTAGTAATGTGACTGCAGTAAGGCCAGCTAAAATGAGGACTTTCCTTTAGCAAGAAAAAGAAAAAAAAACCCAAGAAGAACTAAATAATTTTAAATTCAATAATGATAACTGTTAGTCTCCTCAAAATGAATTTTTTACTGCATTTATTTAGTTAAATGAAAAGAAACAATCCCTGTATTCTCTAAGCATTTTTGTAAGATATTTTGTCAGATATTTTGGAAAATTCATTCGGGTTATTTTGTCACCTTCTTTTTTTTCCTACTTTGACAGGTTTGAAGGAAATTCTCATACTAGGGGTTACAGCAATTGGAGTCTGCTATGCAAGAAACATTTATTCTAGTCACAAGGTGAGCTATTATTTTCTAGAAAATTTTACACATGAAAATATGAGGTTGCTGAAATTCCAGGACAACCTAAGCTGCTCTTCATTTGCATTATTGCCAAAGAACTCATAAACCAAAGTCCAGAGGAAGAAACTCAAATACAGGCCGTGGCCATTTTGCTGTGGAGTTGATGTAACTCAGGGCCCAGGATATTTCCTGAGAGGAGTGGAACAAATTTCCATCATAGAGTAGCCAGTGGTGTTGAGGTCTCTCCGATCCGGAGCCAGGTGAAGGTTTTGCTGCTGGAGCCTTTGCCTAGCATGAGCATTAATTCCTGAAGAGCACAAATATTTCCTTTGAACTTATTGATCAGGTGTCACCAGAGACCATGATGTAGATCTCAAAGGCCTGTATTGTAGCTCAAATTCAGTCAGTTATACTGGCATTGTTGGCAAAGTGTGCAATTATTGTTATTTATCTGTACTTTATAAAATAAATTTTTAGAAAATCACTTCAATTGTAAATTTGTAAAAGTACATTCATTTTGTATAGTCCAAATTTGAATGACAGACCATACCTGTAAAGTGGATACTTCCCAGCTAATTAGAATGTTTCTTCAAATACCATCTAAAGGCTTTATATGAGGGAAGAGGGTTATTACATCTCGACAGGGAAGATATACTAGACCTGCCAAGACACTCACAGCAAATCTCTGTATATTAATACTGTATGTATGCTTGGTCTGTGCTTTTTAACAGAGATAATCAGGAAGAAGGTGGTGAGGTGAATAAGAATAAGGTTCCCAGAGGGCCAGGAAGGAGCAAGGAGAGAGGAGCCCTGGCAGTAAGTGCAAAATGCAAATTGCTACTAGAAAACACAAACTCTAAGCAAAGAAAGGGAAGATTAGATACCAATGTCTGATGTGGGAAAAAGGAATGTGCCTTAGGGAATTCCATTCAGCATAACAGAAACATAGAAAAGGTGGTTACACAACTCAGAAGCATACAGGAGGAGAGGCATCCAAGCAGAGGAGCCTAAGAGGAGGTGATGGAAAACAAAATATAAAAACTTGAGCAGGAAGATGGAAACTGAAGACCAAAAAAAAAAAAAAAACACACACACAAAAAACTCCAGAAGTGTGTGAATCACAGGAGAGAAGGAAGAAAGTAAAAATAATGGAGACAAATGGCCAATCAGTATCAGCAGAATCATGAATCACCAGAACTGTAAACCACTGTGGTACCAAATCTATCAGGTGGTTGCACAATGACTGGGCATCTCAATAAAAGTACTGGCAGGAGATCAGTATGCCAGAGGAGCCAGGTTCATCTTTTACATTACTCCAGTGAACTTGCTAGATTTGTGCTTGAGTTGAAATGTGCCTCAGGAGATCAGTTGCTCAGGAAACTTCAGATCAATAAGCAAAAGGGTGGATAATTGATATGGCAGTTAATAAATGGGGATTTTATGGTAATAACAATGATCTCTAGGTAATTAAATCATCTGTATGGCAGCAAATCAACAGCAGCAGATGACTGTAGCAAACCACAATGGATTATCTTAGAATGAAATATAAGAAAATTATACTCCTTTCAAATTCTATTAGCCACAAACAATTAAAATGACCCCAGATAGAAAATGGACACAGATGTTTAAAACAAATTAAGTGGCAAAGTAATTAAAAGCAAGTGGATGTAGCAGTAGTCAGGTTATCAAAAGTGACAGACAGGACAAATGCTCTAATATGAAATTTGAATGGTTCACAAGAAAGGAGAAGTTGGAAGGGCAAGAAATGTGGGTCAGCACATCACAGCAGACACATCCCAGGCCCTACAAGCTCCTCTGCCAAGGGCTGTGGGAAACATAACTTTGTTACCACAACCACCACCTGTGTTGGGTGCCAGAGGTACGCAGGTGAGTGAGCAAAGTGGATTTTGGGTCTCCCTGGCAGGGGTGATGCAGTGTTTGGCACAGAAGGATTGCCAGGGCAGGTGATGGGGCTGGCTAGGGTCTGGGGTCCTTTTGCAGCTCCCTCTGCAATGCTGCTATTCAGCCTGGGTGCTCGGTGCCACACCACTGGCAACCTAAAATTAATTCCAGAAGGCTGGGAAAAACACTGGTCTCCTCCCTCCCCCTTCCACTGAATAAAGCTACTATCAGGGCAGCTTTAACAAACTGTTGTTCCCAGTTAATGTTTTCACTAAGAAAATTTTCTGAGATCCTTGCGCTGAACTCTCTCAGATCAGTGAACAGTGAACACATATGGATAAATTCTTATGTAAATCCTGTGTGTCCCCAGTGCAGTTCCCATGGTACCAGTTTTCAGGCTCTGAGGGCAGTGGATGCCCAAATATTAACCCAGCATCACCATGTTCACCACTGAATCATATCCTCAAGTGACACATCCACTGCATAAAAATGTATAGGCTTAAAGAGCAAGTTGAGAGGATTTCTCCCCATTGTTGAGTATTTTATACCCACAGTAATAAAAGTGTGCCATTTCTGGCTCCCTGTAAATGTGCCAAGTCACCAACTTACTGACAAGTGCGACAGACACTTTCATTGCTCTAGTTAGTACCACTCCTATGTGAGATGGAAAGCCATTCCTAACTCTCTTCTTCATCCCACTGATTGCAGGAGGATATTAAAAGGCTGTCAGCTGCACATGCCAGCACTAAAATACCTCAAGGTAAGGACACTAATGAGATTTAGAAGTTTAAAATTACCTTTGTCTTATTCAGAGCAGAGGTTTGCTGAAAGTTTTATTATCACTTCAACCAGGACAGTACCTTCCCCCATATATGCTAGTGTGGGTATCAAACCTGTGTTTTTATCATTCTCAGAGAAATTCAAATCACAAAGAGACTGGGTAACAGAAGTAGAGCTATTCCTTTTCTTCTGACTGATATGTGAACTGAATTGTAACAGATTCATAAAATGAAATAAATTATTTTAAACTACCTGCAATGCTTTTTTGCTGAATTAAATAGTCATATCAATCCTTTTTGAGATCACAAAGAGGGCAGGGTCAAGGCTTGGGCAGGACAAGGAGGGTGGAGGAGAGAAAAACACATAAATATATACTGTTGATTTGATCCAAAGAGTTTTTTGAGTTGGCAAGTGAGCTGAAACATTTATTTGCATTTTCCTCTGTGTTTTTCTTCCACAACACAGGTTGAAATTGATAACCATATGGATCTAATATATAGTAATATTTTTTATAAAATGGAGGGCCTAGAAGTTTTTCATGAAAATCAGAAATGTCTTTAATACTGGACATTTTTCTAAGGCAAATCTTTTTTTGAGAAGAAAATTTGTTGATTCACATTTTTTTGTTTCTGTGTAGTACTTCCCAATGAACACATTTGTGTTCATTCAGCTTTTTTCATCATCTGAACCCAGAAATAAATTCCTACCAGCTGAGGAACCACAGACTATCTCAGTGGCAGGTTGCAGTGCTTTCTGCCTTCAGTGTGCTCCTGTTGGAGCCTGCCTTTGCTTTCGTGTTTGCCATGTGTGTGCCCTGCTCCCAGCCACGGGGTGTTTTTGGCTGCAGACAGTCAAACATTGTGGTGCAGAGCCACCACATTGGGACTAAACAACAGGAAAAGAGTGCAGTAAGATGGTGGAAGCCAAGCAGTAGGGTACAATTGCCCTAGAGCCCTGTCTCTGAGAGCTGGGTGATACTGATCCTGAGCCTAGCCACAGGCTGTGAGTAATAGAAAATATTCATAAAGATAACTTTTTAAAGAGTTTTCTCCACAGTCCCTGTATTTCAGTCATTTCCTGCACCATTCATGCAATCCATTTGTATCATGGGCCGGTCTCAGGGATGCTCTCATTCCTTCACCGTCTGCTCCACAGGAAAATTTCCCAGCAGTTTATCTGGGCACTGCCTGTGGAGAGAGTTGCTTTGACAGAAGGCAATATACAAGCAGCACTAGCTGGAAGAAATAAAGGCAAATAAACTACTCACAGCAGCAATGAAGGAACTTTTCACTAAAATCTGAAGAAAGCTTCAGTATCAAAGGATGGGTCTGTCTTTGCTGTAATGACACGCTCTATTTCACAAAGACAGCAAAGAAACAAAGCTGACAAGCTAAATATTTCTCTGGTATCTTCAGTAGCTCCAAGGCTGATGGCACATTTTGATTTCAGACCCCTAGAACGCATGTGGACTTGCTGCCAATTGATTTGGAATGATAAAGGGAGAAGAATCATGAATCATGTCCTTGCAATTAATTAAATATCAGACCTGCTAGGACAAAAATCAGAAGCGTTAGTGTAGGACACTCTAATAAGTTAAGGGTCAAACCCAAAAAGATTATTTTTGAAGTTTTTAACCTTCAAACATTCCCAGTGGTAGCTGGACATTGCTCCCACTGAAGGGAGTAGAAATAATGTATAATGCAGTTCTGAAAAACTGCAGCCCCAGAGCTGCTTTTCTAATAAATACAAGCAAATTTAAACTAATTTTTAAAAAATAGATCCCTTTTAATTTAATAGGATATGATGACCCATTTGGAAACAACCTGAAGAATCTCCAGTAGATAACTCTACAGGGCTTCCTTTAAAAGTTCATAAGCAAGACTGTCATAGCTTTTATTTAATTAAATCCTACCATACTCTTTTGCACCACTGTAAAGCACTACAAGAATCTCCAGACTCTAGACTCCAGCTGAGAATAATTTAATTTCCTCAGATAAATGCCACCTTTTCCAGATTTCCTTAGAAAGTTTAAGAAACACAGACACCACTAATGCTCAAAAAAGGCTATTGACACTGTTAGAAAGGGATTCACATAAATCTAGTGCTAGGAACAGTTGTAAGGACCTCCAAATCATACAGCTTTTCCTTCCTTATGTGACACCCTGCAGCACTAATATTAATGGGAAAGAAGGATTAAAATTTAATTTTTTTCTTCTTTGCTATGAAATCCGTTCTGGTAACACCTGTTGAATTTACAAGTATTTGAATATTGCATAATGAAGAATCCTCATAGTTTCAACTCCACTTGTTGAATTAGTGTTCTGTTTGTAGGACTGATGGTACAACAAAGAAAGGATTAAAACTAATTATTAATAAATGGGGTGTCATTATTTGGTCTAGTGGAATCCATTGGCTGATTATTTTGAAAATGCCAAATGCAATTTTTTCATCTGAATTATTAAAGGATGATTTAACAGACTCAGTATCAGAAGAAAAATAAAAATACTTAACTAGAAACATCTAGAAAACTGCAGTACTTTCATGTTGATTTGTATTACACTTTTGCCTGGTGGATTCAGCCAAGTTCAAGTGTTGATATATTTTATATATTAGTAAAGGCCTGTCTGCACAAACCAGCCTTTGAAATAAGTCGTGATATTAAAGGCTAAAGTCCTTGAAACCTTCATGCAGAAGAGAGAGTAAAGCAAAACAATATCCTTGTGTGTAGGAGAAAAAATGTAAACTGTGTGTTAGCCAATAGTAGCTTACTCTGCCTGCAGACCCTGTAGAACCCTATAAAAGGTGTGCTAAAGATAGAAATAAACGGCGTTCACAATTACTTCTGTGAAGACTGGTGAATAGCTGGTGGTGTCTCAATATTCAAGCTCACAATGTACGCTGTTCCAAAGCAAGAACACCAGCTCAAGCTCGGCTGGTCTTAGTCGAAAACATGGTTGAAGAGAGGTCTTGCAAACCAAGAATTTTGACTGAGTGTGTCAATCACAGCAGATTACAATTGTTGTGGCAAATACATCACAGGATTTATGAGTTTGGATTCAAGAGTCTTCCCAGACTACTTAGTTTCCATTTTTGCTTTAATGAGCGTCTTTGGTGTTGAGACTTCCTCCCCCTGCCCCTTCCTCTGCTCTTCAGTCTCAAATTATGTTCTTGCTTTTTTTTTTTTTTTTCTCATGTGTTTTCCTGCTTCTGCCTCCTACGCTGTTACAGCCTCTTACACCTGTCTTTCAAGGGTGAGTGGCTTTCACACATCAGTGAAACAGTTTTCTCTTTGGGTGCCATTTTTAAGCATGAATCTTTAGCTTAGATATAACAATTTCCCAAAGCATAAATGCATTACTAGCAAGTTCCTCAACAGAAACCTGAAGACATGAATGCAGCAGCTGACAGACAAAGAGTTTAAAACCAACTCCCAGTAGGTTCCAGTAAGTTACACTCATACACAAATAATAACAGTAATAACAACAAGAACAACAAAAGCAACTTGGCTGAAAATGCAATTTTCTCATTTAAGATGTAGAATTCAGTCACTGAATGAATGATGCAGATGTAAAAATCTCAGAGGAAGGATCTTGTTAGGACTTACAGCCATGCTTAGAGGTTGTATATTCATAAAACATCAGGGGATTTAAATTTTTGTGAAAATATTTGTGAGGCTGAGACCTTATTATGAAAGTTTGTGATTACCAAGATATATATAGATGTTAAAATTCAGAGTTTAGCAATTTGATATACTACTTATGTTTGTAATAAACAATTATGATTAGTTTTGTAAAGCTACTTAAGTTTTAATGTGACTTTAAATCCTTGGGAAAACATCAAAATACCACATGCTATTCCTTGTTGAATTCAAGCTGATTCTAAATCTCCAGTCTGCTGGAGGGACTATTCCAGGGGGAAATTGCAGGCCATCTCTCTTTTATGAAAAATTAAGCTCAAAATGCTCCACTTTCAGAGAATCACTGTAGAAAACACCCTTACTGATTAACCATTCACATTATTAGATCCTACTATATGTAAGGTTTTATGTCCAGACTGGTTTTCTGTGGGACTTGAATATATGCTGGAAGCGGATTTTATGGTTATGTCATTGCTTATATATGGAAGTTTTCTTGTGTAAGAATTTATAAGAGGACAAAAGAAATTCAGACACAACTTTCTTAATGGTGGTTTTGGATTTTGTCAATAGTATAGATATGTCCTAGTTGGACTGGTGATTGATTAGCAGCCCAATGTTGCAAAAGTGGAATGTGAGGAAACCAGCTTCACTGCTCAAAGGCGTATGCCCATCTTTCTGTAGGTAATTTATATAACTTTTTTATGAAATGTGGTTACTAAAATCAGTGAAAATGTTAAATGCCTGTTTGGTATTTGCAGAAGCCAAGCATGGGCTATCAGTAGAAGCTGACATTATGCAGCAGTGCTGTCCATGTTGCTGCATGTTTAATGCCACCCATCTAGGTGTGTATGGACTTACCTGCATTAGCAGCAATTATCTTTGCACACTTGTTACCAGTGGGGAAGACCTCAGAAAACTGAAAGGGGAAAAAGATGGAGCCTATCCTCTTTCAATGCAAACTTAAAATCTAGGGAAAAACACTAGAACGAGTACATAAAAGCTACTTTGAAGCATCTGCAATGTAATAAAGTGGGGAAAAAATAGTTACTGTGAATTTTTGAAGATGAATTGAGGTGTAAGAAGACACAGCCATTTTGGCAAAGTAGCTGTCCTGTTTGAAAGCTAAGAAGGCATATGTGACACCCCTGAACTTAGAAAGACTTTTGACATAACCTGCATGACAGTCCTGGAAGTGAATTGATCAGATATTATCTAGATGCAACACGTGTGTTGACAGGTGGTTGAGCCACTCTGCTTATTAAACAGGAATCTATGTGCCTCTGTTAAAGTGCCAGGACATTTCTCTTAGGATTCCACAACTGATGTATTCTGTTTTGGCATAGTTCTTTTCTTAGTCTGAGTAATATTTTTATGACATCAGACTGCTGTGGGGAAGAAATATAATGTTCCTTTTGGAGAACTGAGTCTGACTTTAAAACTGTCTTTATAAACTAAAGATATTTTTTCAAACCAACAAACTAAAAGACAAAATGCTTCATGTAGGAAACAGAAACATGTAGAAATACCCAGCTGGGAAATATGGCATGGAAGCACTACTTCACAAAAGATTGTGGCTGTGCTATTGAAATATCAAATGGGAATAATTAAGGAATATGAAACTGTCACAGAAGAAACTAGACCTTGTTCTTGCATATATTAATGGTCTGTGTCACATGGAAGATAGAAGAAGACATTATGTTACAGCTTAAGGTGTAGTCTGATGTGTAGTTTTGAATATTATACTTCAGGCAAGAGGCAGCCAAATCAATGATCCATTAGGAGAGAGACACAGGCATTACATAAGTTTTAATAATTTCAAGGGAAAACAGAAGGACCTGGACTAGTTCAGTTAAAATAGAAGAATCAAAGCAGGCCATCAATCATCAGACATAAAACCAAAGAGTTTAAGGGTTTTTTTAGTTTTTTTCATTTTGTTAGAAAAAGCCTGAATTTACAGTAGAGACATCTTTTCTGCCTCCTCTGGAGGGCAAGGAAAAGGCTGTACCAAAACAGGAACTGTGGGATCACCTGAACTGATTATTTTCTTGAGTTTACACCGCTGATCAGGAACAGCACATATTTACTTATTTTTTTTGTGAGAGGGATGGACTAGCTAACGTTTCATAGTTCATTGCAATTATAGTTCACAATTAAATATTTCAAACTTAAAAATTTTAACCCTGACTCATCTCTTTACTCTGCCCCCTGCCAACTTTAGTCTTATTTCCTAGTGAAATGAGGTTTATGAGACCATGCTCCCTGTTTGATCAGCTACCTGTCTTTGACAACTTCCATTCTCAATGGCTTCTTGAACTCTGTTGACCACTTCAAAACAACTTGGAAAGTGGAGAAGAAATCAGTACCTGGACAGAAGACAGAGATCAGAGCCAGGCAGGACTCAGCTGCTGGCTGCTCCACAGGGCTATAACGTGCCTAACCAGTTTTTGTGCTTGCCACTCAACCAGTTACCATGGATGTGGTCCCTGGGCAGCTCTAGCATGGCCCTCTTGGCCTGGTGATGGCATCACAGAGGACAGGGAAAAGAACAAGAGGAGCTGGGCCACTGTAGGCTAAAGGATGAAACTGCAGCAGGTCATGTCCAAGCATCCAAGTTTTAGGTTTTCACACCATAATTCCCACCCAAAAGCGACAAAATTTTCTGATATGGCCCAAGAGGCTGGTGTTGGGCTCCCTGCCTGCTGGAGAGGCAGATGCTCCAGGCAAGGAACAGTTCCACAGGCTGGCATGGAAGGGCTGAAACACTGCAGTTCAGAAAGTGGTAAAGATTTCCATTATCTGGCCCACTTTAGCAAATAGCTAGTTCAACTGACCAGAAATGCACTTGCGATTACGAAGTAGGATCTTTACAGAAAATTACTAATTCTTTTTTTCAGAATTCAAACATATTAGCAGAGCTGGATTCCTGATTTTGTGACAATTATGAGAATATTGAATATCTGCTACAGGAGACCAGACAGCTAAACTGAACAATAGAATGGTACAGGAAAATGACTGTATGCATAGAAACAGGCCAATTATTATAGCAGAAAATTGTTTAGAGAAGGACTGTTTCAGCAGCTTAAACAATCACTTAGGAGCAGCTAGCTTTGCTCTATGTGACATGTAATTCTTCTCAGTCCAAAATGACACAGACATTGATTCAAAAAGCAATTACAGCTGGAATCAACAGTTTGCTTGAATTTGAGGGCAGAAAATGATAGCATAAACCAAATCAGTGATTGTGATTCTAGTCCTGCACACAAGGAAGAAGAAAGGAAAGTAAATCATCGTGTCAGAAAAAAAACAACCAAAATAGCATTTAACCATGTTCGTGAGACTGTTGCAATTGCATAACCAGAAAAGTCTGAATTTGGGAAGTGTGCATACCCAGTGTCTTGAGGAAAAGCATAGAAAAAGCTGTAAAATATTAAAATATTTTCAGAAAGCCTGGAAAAGTTAATCACCAGCTTGAAACTTGGCTGAATCAATTCTGAAATAGGGACTAGGAAGAGACACAAAGAGTGTCAGTAAAAAAGTATAAGAAAATAAAGAAAAAAGTATAAGAAAAATAAAAGAAAGGTAGAAATGAATTTGTAAACAGACAGCAAGTGATAAAAAATTACCAAAAAATTTAATATAGGTGGCATAGATAGCCTGAGGAGAGTAGGTGAATCCCAGAAAGCAGTTGAGAATAACAGATGCAGTTAGAGAGGATGACAGCATACAATAAAAGAAAATAAATTATTTTCAGCACAAATTTTTGCCTCACATTACATGGAGAAATGTCTTCCATTAACTCTTTTTTTTAGGAATGAGATCAAAGTCTTATTACAGTTTGAGGCATCAACTGAAAAGATGCCAAA
Source organism: Pseudopodoces humilis (assembly GCF_049639895.1). Taxonomy (NCBI): domain Eukaryota; kingdom Metazoa; phylum Chordata; class Aves; order Passeriformes; family Paridae; genus Pseudopodoces; species Pseudopodoces humilis. Next base: position 35,026,516 of record NC_142202.1, on the reverse strand, counting down.
ATAAACCTAATCTAGAAAAGAACATGTCACTTCACCTTATTCTATTTGAATCTTCTGTATTATTGTATTTGAATCAAATTAATAAATGTCATTTGTGTATGGGTCTTTTTAGAAACTAGTATAATACATGAAATTTTATCAATTAAAATCTTTATATTCCTTCCCATATTTTGCCAAAAATTTCATTTACTGTTTTACTTGCTCTAAGTACAGTGAAATACATTGCCAGTGTTCCTCAGAAAACAAAATTTTGCTGGGAAACACTTTGAAGAAAAATTGATACTATGTGGACTTTTATTGTTTACACCTTCAAGAGCTTGCATACATAAATTGGAGAATCTTGTTAACGGAAATACAAAGTTTTCAATATACAATTCAAGTCTACCTCTTAACACCCCTTAATAATCTTGTATTTTGCCAAATATCAACTTCTACTATAAAAAAACGAGACACCCACCACAATTAAACATGTCTACTACATTTGCTGTTTTCCTATTAATACAAAATAGCTGAAATTTATTTAAACACATAATATAATTCTGTAAATATAGAAAGTCAAATATGGGTGTTTAACATGAATATCAGCTCATAGAACTCCTTCACAGCTAAATTAAGTTGATGGAAGTACTCTAATTGATCTTAATTCACTTTGAAATATGTCTTACTAATAGGTGTTAAATATATATACTTTTTTAAGCTTTCCATTCCCATGATGGGGCTAAAAGTTTGATTCTGCATTTCCTGATTGAGGGCTCTTATGCATTAACTGGAGCAGTAAATATGCTGGGGCTGGGATGTTCTGGAGGAAATTTAGCCACACAAAGTTGCTATTGAAGACAGTATGAGTATAAAAGCATTAAAAAACAAAAAAAACCCAAACAAACAGATTGAAGACTAGAAAGCAGGTTGCCCAACGAAGTATCAATATATTTTAAAGCATACAATACATAATAGCCTTGTTTTCAGAAATTAAGAAAGACATCAGGGTTCCAAATTTTTTTTTTTTTTGTGATAGTCTGTGTGCTTGAGACTAGACATCTTTACTACCTGTTATTTTTATGATTCTCAAAGGATTAAACCTATGTAATTATATTATCATAATTTTGACAGATTTCCTTTACCAGAGGCCCTCCATGAAAGATATCCATCATTAGAAAATATATATGAGTTGTATTACATAAAACAGATTCCTGTATTAAATCTCTAATAAAAAGTACTAAATCACTGTATTAAGCTGGTGTTTCTAACTGGAAGGTAGAAATAGCACCAAAATTAGATTTTGCAGAAAGCTAGCTGTAACACTAAGAAAATGTTTCACATGACAGCAGAACTATCAATTTCCTTTAAAGAAAAGGAAAAAAAGATCTTTATAGATAGATCTTTACATCACTAGTCATCAAAGTGTTCTCTTAGTTTTGTGTCCAAAAGTGCATTGTAACAGTGGAAAGAAAATATTTCAGTTTTCTTACCAACCCAAATACTTGAAGAAGATTGTTTTATACTAAATTAAACATGCTTTGAAACTCAAAAACAGAAGTTTCAGTTTAAGACTGCTATTTATAGTATGAACAGAAATCTCGGCAAATTTATTCTTAAAATATGAAATGAAAAATCATAATGTTTCACTTTTAAAATCTAGGGACAAATAATTCCATTCTAGTTTATACAAACCTTTCTTTATGTACATCTGTTTGGCTTAAAATACACTTTCAGGTGAGCAAACCATTGAAATAAAAAAAATCACCTAGAATTCCCGTTGTGGTAATGAACTCTTTTACACAGACTAGATTTTAAGTATTCATGAAGCTCTTAAAGGGCTTTGGGGTAATGATTAAGGGTTGACATACTTGGATATTTTCTCAACTCAGTGACTTTTTTTCTGCTCAAAAGTCACTACTTATTTTAAAACAACTGAAGTATAATTTCACTGAATAAACTTCATGCAAATATTTGCATGCAATGTTTTCAAACAAATCAAGTGTAATAGCTATAATTAAATTCAATGCAGAGTAAATTGGAGATAAAAATCAATAAGTGACTCTGAAATCTCATCACTTATTGATTCATGAGTCATTTATCTCCTTCTGCAATCCACATCAAAAGCAATTATCAGTTAATGAAATCACACAGATGCAAATCAGAAATAGGAAAAATTATTAACTATGTCCCAAATCTCCACAAATTAACTTAGTAAGAAAAAAATGTGATCTTGTTGTGACTAGTTCTGGTTAGGAATTGTTTCATTCGATATTTTGTGTTCTTTCCTGTAAACAAATAAACAAAAATTTTAAAAAAACCCAACAAACCAAACCAAGCCAAAAAACTTGTTGAGCCAAAGCTTCCTCCCTCTACCCAATCAGTGATTTTCTGGCCAACGTAGCAGAACTGTACAAGTCACAAAATGCATCCAGGCAGAGCTGCTGGATGGAGTTGCTCTGTTACCTCTGGGTTTCTCCCTGTGAGAGTGCATGTAAAGGTGGAGCAGTGGCAGGTCAGCAGGCTGCAACCTGAACCTCCCTTTGCTGTCTTTGTGTGGAATAGGAGCATTTCCTGGGGGCTTGAACCTGGTTAGAAACCCCCAGTGTGGGTGGTGGGAGATGCGGGTGACAGTCCTTGGCACTCCTGGTGGCTGCAGGACCCAAACCAATTTGTGTCAGGGTTTGCTCATGCTGGAGAAATGCAGCTGCTTGCTGCTCTTTGAAGTTTGCTCATCGAGTGTGAGCCACAGGGCTAAGTCTCTTGCCATGAGAGAGAATTGAAAGAGACTGAATGCTAGGTGATAAAATGTCATCTGAAATTCACTATAAAATGATGTTCAGGACAAAAATCAGAGGGAATGCATAAATGCAGCGTGTCTGAAAAGAAAAAAAAGAAAAAAGGAAACAATTTTTTTCCCGAGAGGAATGTAATGACTTTTCCATTTCAATACATGTGATGTGGCCCTGAGACCATTAGTGGAAAGTAAAGGCATTTGTGGTCCCAGCCAGAATTCCTGACATGCAATGAGAGGTGGATGCTTTTTGCTGCTCTCATGGGGTGAGTTGCAGACTCCTCACACAGTAGTACCTCGCTTCCATGGCTGAGCTCTTGAGGCTAGGTCTGACCTGGGAGATAGCTGGGAGTGGCCACCCACTGCTTGTTGCCCTTCTTGGCCAGGATAGCAGCTCTGTGGGCTCAGCACTATTCTCAGCAAGCATCCAAAGCCATTCGTCGCTGTGATTTAACCAAGTACCACACAGCCACTCACTCACCCATTCCCCCACTAGTGGAACTGGGGAGTGAATGGGAAGAGTAAAAGAAAACTTGTATATTGATGTAAAGACAGTTTAACAGGCAAAGAAAAAGCCCTGCACACAAACAAAACAAAACAAAACAAAACAAAACAAAACAAAACAAAATAAAACAAAACAACAAGACAAAACAAGGGATTCTTTCACTGCTTCCCATGGGCAGGCGGGTGTTCAGTCATCCCCAGGGGAGCAGGACCCCATTAAATGTAACAGTGACTTGGAAAGACAAAAGCCATCACTCCAAACACCCCCCTCTTCCTCCTTCTTCCTCCTTCTTCCTCCCAGTTTATATCCTGAGCATGATGTTATTCAGTCTGGAATATCTCTTTGGTCTGTTCGTAGCCATAGTAGCCACTGAGAATAAAATTAACTCTACCCTGAACCAAAACCAGCACAGATGTGTACTTACATAGGTGTATATATAATGTATAGTGTATAAGTACTATATAATGTACAAACTATTCCAGTAAGGGTCAATGTTACTTAGCTAGTGATGACAGTGTTTAAAACTTGTGTCTTTAACAGATAGAATCACACTAAGGCAAGCAACCAACTGCATGTTTGAAAATAATTATTTTAGTCATAGTATTTACACTTATTTTCAAGGCTTTGGGGCATATAATATTGAGTTGTTACTGCAAGTACAAAAAAAAAAAAACAACCCAGCAAACCTTCAACATGATGAAACTTTTAAATGTTTTTCAGCTTGGAAATAAAACATTGTTTTGTGTGTCATTGCATACCTTCTGAAACAAAAAGAGGAAACTTAACCCTGACATTTAAAACTTAGCCTTTGGATATGCCAAGTATATGCATGACAAGAATAGCAAAAAATAAAAACCTCACAGAAATCTGGATCTTCATTCTACGTCAGTGTCCTGTCTAAGCATATGCAGATCATGGGTCCTTTTTTCTTTCATACAATCCCACATGGCTACTTTTTTTTGAAAATACAAATCTGAACACACCATGTAACTAACCAGTTTTAACTACTGCCTGTTATATGATAGCATGAATTATTATTAGTTGTAGTACAGATTAAGAATCATTAGTCTAAATTTCAATCCTTTTGAAAAATCACAGCTTCAAAACTAAAATTTGAATTACAATGACATAAGCCACATGAAGACAGTAGCATAGATTTAACTTGTATGAAGAGCTAGTTTTGCACTTTACTGGTAGGAGTGTATGGCAAATACATTGTGGTGAAGAAAATGAGTGAGGAAAAGAGAAGTGGAAAGAAAAAAGTGGAAGACAAATTGATGGGCTTATGTTAACAATGACCCTGGAGTATAAAAGAGCTGGACTAGTTTAAAGACACAAGACTACCTCTGGAAACACCTCCACACAGGTAAGGCTTCAGAAAACCAGACACATCTTGCATTGTTACCCATTGTGTACATCCAGCTTGATAAGCATTCCTCAGGCATTGCCTTCCCAGCTGTTTGCAGCACAGGGCAGCAGCAGCACACAGAAAAGGGAGCCTTTAGGGCACTCAGTATGGAAATACTAATGAAAATGCATCCACACTTTAAACATTTGCAAATTCTTTTAGAGACTGGAGCACAGTATTCCAAGGCCATCCACACTAGGAAGGTCCCAGCTGCTGCCTATGTAAATGTCTGTTTCTGTAGCATTTTATGACCCTGTGCCCTGAATCAGGGATTGTGTTTACAGGAGACATAGGAGAGGGTGCCATATATACCAAAGCATGGTACATCCTCATGAAGGAAAAATACAGCTCTCATTTACAGAGATTTTGTCTCTGTGTGACCCTTCTGTAGATTAAGTGCTTGTATATACCAGCTTTTAAACAACTGAAAAATCCAGTTGATGAACAGAGGGTCTATTTTGTGCCTGAGAGCAAAGAGAAGGTGTGAGTGTATATCCACAGGACAACTTCACGGCATTTTCAGTGACAGCTTGCTACAGTTAAATGAAGGAAAATGGCAAATTATGTAGATGAGCTTCAGTATCAGCTCCAGGATAAACCTGGTTAATCTACCCTGGATATGGGATCCTTAGACCTAAGTCAAGGCAATAATGCAAATAGTACTTGAGAGGATTCAACACATCACCCAGGGTGCAGATAAGCAACGAGTGAAATTGTTACATTTGTGTTAATCTGGAGTAGCTCCAGTGGAACTGACAGAAAACCAGCCAAATATTTAATGCCTTATGCATCTAAATTAGGCCAGGTAGTATGTGTGATTGCATTTCTGCATGTGACATTTTCAGAAGGAGATTACTATTATCAGCTCTGCTTCAAGACAAAGAGGTTATGTGTCCAGAACAAAAAAAAAAAAAAAAATGGGGAATCGATGAGGGTTTTCTTCAACTATTTTTTTTCTTTTTTTCTTTTTTTTTCCTCTTTCTTTAAATCTGAAAAAATATTCCTTATTCAGACTTAAAAAGAAGAGGCTTCTCTTACGTTTTGTATATTCTGCTGCTATTGACAAACACTTTACTGTCGACCACGACAAAAGTAGTACCACGTCTTTGAGACGTGTACTGTGATCTTGTTTGAAAAAAGTCCTAAAACATTTAGTCATTTTGCCAGGCATGGAATGCTATTGTCACTAACAGGCCTCAGGGGACTGCAAAACATGTCATTATTACAGTATTGAAACTGTCTGACCTGACTATGTGCTGAAGTGACAGATTCAAGCATTTTTAAAACCCCTAAACCCCTCATCGTTACAGAACAGGGACACTCCCCCTTCCTCCTATTCTCCCCCTCCAGTAACTTTTGTTTTTTTAAATTTTAAAGTTGGAATTTGATAAATAAGGATATAAAAGGAAGTAAATCAAGTTCTTTTTTCCCTTCTATTATACTTAAATAGAATTTTTACTCTATGAATATGAAAGTGCTTCACACCTTCACATGAGAAATACTTGCTTAGTTTTTGAGCTCACCAAAATAATGTCTAATTAAGTTCTTCTTGACTTAACAATATTAATAAAAAAATATATTAGATACCTATATCTATCCATCATACAGATTTGGTCAGGCACATTGCTGATCTGCCTCTGTCATTACTCTATCTTTTTGATATACACTGACTGGTAAGGATTTCACAATATTTGGTTTCCAAGGCAAAATATATCTCTGGCTGAGGAAGCAGCTGCCCTCCTCCTAGGTTCCTTTTTCCTTTTCCATACACTCTGAGCCAACAGCTTTTTGAGAAAGAGAGGTGTCAGATTTAACTGACAATCCATCAGGGACAGCAGTATATTTCTTGTGCAAGTCAGCAGTTTTTGCTCAGAGTTTCTGACACATTTTGCATCCTTCTCTGTATGCATCAGTATCTAATGCAAGTTCACTTTTCCCATCCACATGCTGCAAACTGTGACATATGTAAATCCTTCTGTCTCTTGATGTCCTTATTGCACATTTTTTATTGCAAAAGAAACCTTTCTGAGCATACATTTGATTACAGAATACCAGAAACCATTTGAAGGAATGTTGCACACTTTATTAATCCTAAGAAATATTTACACTACATTATGTTCCAATGTTTCAAAGTATTATTCTAGAATAACACTCTGAAATGAACACTTTAGAATGAAGAGTTAAGTGATGCATGAAGTAGGATACCTATTACCTAATCCAGGCTACTCATCCAGCTTTCTCTCTAAACACCCATCACTGCTGACTGAAGAAGCAGCCTAGAAAATCATGTTAGATAAGGCTAATTCTTGGATTGCAAGATTAAGGGAAGATGGATTGCACTAAAAGGGACTTGCATGCATAACATTAGTCACAAAACAGATACCCATGGGAATAATCCTATGTCACTTTTAATTACACAAACAAGGTTTTCAGCAGAGTCCATTGGGCTGAATACTCAACAAGCCTGTGTGTGTGAATGAGACTCTGATAATTTGCCTTGCATGTGTTGCAGTTAAATCTGATTCATTGAAAGACTTAGACCTGGGACTGAGCTTAGGTTTCCAGGGCAAGGCACTGGAGTCTCTGAGGTGTGGCTTAGGTACTGTATTGATCTGGGGCCATATGCAGACTTGCACATTATTAAACAGTCTGTTTCTACTTGATGTCTTATCTTAAAATTGGAAATCAATGAGATAATTGATTAAAAAGTTTTGCAGTTTGAAATAGTAAGTATGTCATAACTCCTAAAAGAAAAAACAGGGACTATCTCCAGATAAGGAGTTGAGATTTAATACTCTTCCTGAAAAAAAACACAAAAAAGCCCAAACACAAAAACTCAAATAAACCCTAGTGTAGTGAAATGGATGAAATTGTGTTAACTGTGGATGAGGCAGTCAAGAGAACACAGGTATGACATGAAAACCAACCCCAGCAGAAATCTGGAGATGGACCAGGGTGAATGGCCTATAGACACCAGCAATTTAAAGGACTTTACTGGCACTTTAAAAGCATTTAAGAGGAAGAATTGAAGAGGTAGATGATGAATCACTGACTGTTTCAAATTCATTGCCTGGCAAGTTAGTGTGTGCTGAGGCATTTCTCACACTTACAATTTATGACACTGTATTGAGAAAAAAGGTGGAGTTAAGCATGGGAGAGTGTTTCAAATACTCCCCTCCCCTCCCCTCCCCTCCCCAACCTCTCAGGTAATAGGAGGGGTTGTAATTTCATCTGTTACAGACCTTTGCAATTAAACTTGAACTAAATCTGATTTTAGTCCTACGCTAATAAGATATAACCCTAACCAAAACTCTGAATCAGAACAACCTCTGATTCAACAAGTGCTGTGAGGGATGGGAAATTGTCACATTTGGCCTCTTTTGTTTTTTAATGAGATCAACTGTGGACCTGATTTTTCTGAGCCTGAGAGAATTACAGCCTGTCAGTGGCTGATCTGTTCCCAAAGGAAAGTCCTTTGAGAGCAGCTCTTGCTCAAAGACTATTTTTGTAAACAATTTCATTTTCTCAAAAGAGTTCTGTGCAGCTGTGGTTAGTGTGTTTTTCTCTTGTCCCACCAATGGGACAGAGAGGTGGTGTTCCCCTTACCAATCATGTTAAACCTGTAGCTATAAAGGCTGAAAAGTTCAGAGAATAAAGGCTTTTTCTTAGCAACTCGTTCTGGTGTGTGCCGCACAGAATCCACACTTCTGCATCGTGTCCAACAGCGACAATCAACCAAATTCCTCAAGCTCATGGAAACTACAGAATTTGGACGAATTTTTTGGGGGTTTTTACCCAGTCTCTTCTATAATTACTAGCATCACAAAGCTAGTAAAAGTACCCCCATCCATGACGTAAAATACCTGCTCTTAACTTTCAGAGGCCTCCCTACTCAATTTTTCTCTTGTATGATATGCTACCACTAGAAAAAGTTATTATAAAAAAGACAATGTAAAAATAACAATTTGTAGCATCAATTTCCTTGCCTCTATAATCAGCTTTACTCAGAATAATCCTCCAGTTACAGTGGTGGCAAAACAGAATATATGAAAATTTAATCAAAAAAGTAACTGAAATATAATTTGATTAATCTTGAGGTAGATTGTATTTTTTCCCTCTATTCTTTTTTCCTGTATTCTTTTCCTCTATTTCTAAAGAAAGCTCTTTAGTAACAGAAGCCCTTTTAAAGAGGGATTCTAAGACTGCCATATGAGAATGAATTTAATGTTAAAAAATAATTAGAACAACTTAATTACCTGTAGCATATCAGCTGTCAGAACTGTTGTTCGTATGCCTAACCCTTAATTAGCAATGAGTTATGATTGATTAATGAACCCAAAGAGGTTTACATGCAGGCTGTGTAAAGTGTATTAAAAAAAAATAAGGTGCCTGTACTTTCACAGACTAGTTAACCTCTCAGAGATGCAGCTTTAATTTTGATGTCTTCAGAGGTCAGAGGACAGATCAGCTGATTTTCCAGCACAGCTTTTTATTTAGACAACTAACAAGAAGAAAAAGGGTAGGGAAAAGTTTACTAGCATCTGGTAGTTAAAGTATCCTGCATATATTTATTCTCATTAGATTGAAGATTAATTTATTGCCGAACCACATTGTCATAATTAACCTCGAATAACATTTCAAATTAATTTAGGCTTGGGGTATAAGTACTTTTTTTCCTGTTCTTTTCTTTGGGGTTGAATTTCTGAGACATGCATTTTTTTCATAAGTTCAGAAGAATAAATTACAAGGTTCTTAATTTGAACATTAAGCCACTGACATGAGCAAACTGTGTTGTACAGCCATTTTCCCCAGTCTGGAAGTTTTCATTCTTCAAGGCCAGAAAAGGTTTCAGGAGGACAGTGCCTGAGGTGGTCAGTCTATCTCAAAATGAAGGTGGCAGCAGCAAAAGAGGAGTTTTGAAGCAGGCAGCAGAAAAGAACAGACACACTGTTATGGATTCATTGGAACAGAAAATGCTGACATTTTTCAACAAGATGCCAATGGCCTGGTGGAGTCAATGAAACTAAGTCTGCTAGACTCAGTTTGAGGATTTACAGACAATTTTGAATGTTTATTTTTTGCACGTATATCCAGGAGCCCTATTTTTTGGCTGTTCCAAAGAATGAATAAACAAAGCAGGGACCTGTAAGCAGAAGAGTTATACATGTAAGGTAGAAGAGATGGCAGGATACTTAGAATGTAACATAATTTTTCCTAAGGTCATAGCCTTAGCTGCTGCCTGAGGATATCTTTTATTGCTTTACATTATTGCTAGCTCTTGGTGGCAAACAGGTCATCAAACCAATTTTAAAATCATCGTGTAAATAAAGGAAGACAAGGCCTAACATTATACAAGTTAGTTTGCTTGAGGTAATAAGTTTTGCAATATCATACAGATATTATAACATAAAACATATTGCAACTGCAGTACAAGAAAAAATCAGACCAATGAAAACATGACTCTGAATTACTCCGAATATTCATGACTTCATGCTTCTTATAAGTCTATCTGTTTAAAAAACTTGGCAGAAAAAAAATTACGTTGAAAATAATGTTAAAGCAATGAGAAGGAAGAGTCAAATCCATGTAACTATGTACTGGTCCACTTTTATTCATCCATCAGCCTTTTCACTATCCCATCACATAGGATGACAAAGAATTCATTATCTCCATATGATATCACAATTTTTTTCTTGGTTCTCTGAAACTGGGTGATTTTCACCTTTCATCAGTGATTTGCCCCAAAGTTTTGGTTACTATTGCTTCCATGAGCAGCTTCCATGGGAGCCTTAAATATGAGGTACTGTGATTAGTATTTTTTTCTTCATATGGGAATATTTTTAAATGCCTTGGTGGTGGGAAAATACTCATTTCCTGATGTAAATATATTTTAATATATAAATCCAAGACAAAAAAGAAAATTGCAAAAGCTGTCTCTGTGTGTCATTACTTTTTGTCACGCATCTCTGCGTGTCAGACTATTGAGATCTTCCTCATTTGTATTGGTGCCTTGTCAAAGCTATTTTCTTGACCATTTTTTGACCCGTGATCAATTATTCATGGCAAAATATTTTCTCACCATATTTTTTGCAAGTTATTTTGGACTCTTTTAGGTTTTGAGAATGCCATCCATTAGGGCCTGAGATTGACTATTTTCATATTTTCAAGTGATTTAGGCAAATTTGAAAAACTGGTTTTGACTAATAATTTAGGAAATTTTGGACAACACAGTTCATAAATACACAAAGCCGCTGAAATATACCCAGTCTCTGAAGGGAAATGTTGAAGTACAAGGGATTTTTTTTTTTTACTTTATTGTGTTTGTAAAAGAAATTTCTGCTGCTTTAATAAATTCATCATAGCACAAAATAAACAAAGCAAGTTTGTTTCTTTAATGAGAAAATCAGTCTGTATAAGAGGATATTAAATTGATTTATAGCTGTTAAAATGCAGATAACAAACCATGGACACACATCATCGATCAATCAATAAATCTGAAGTTAAACATATTCTTAAGGCCTGATTTTATTTTCATTTTTTTAATAAATTAAGTAAGATCTCAAATAAAGAAATACAGCCATTGTCTCTCACCTTGCATATGGCTACAAAGTGGTCACATTTAAACAAAAAACAGCATGGATGGTCACTAGCTTTTTGTAGTATAAGAGAGACAAATCTTTGGCTGTTTTCTTACAGAAAAGCTTAATAAACTCCGGTTTCTGTCCCTCAGAACTGAGCTTTATTCATTTTTAAGATGAAGAGTAAAAATGAGGCTAAACAACTTCTTAGTCATGTATTTAAATTAACAATTTTTTAGGAAAACAAAAGCTATGAACACAAATATGATGCATAATGCATACAGCATCAACAGGCTAAAACTGTGGACGTATATGGAAAATAAATATGGTCAGATTATGACCCTGCTTCATCTCATGCAGTCCCATTAAACTTAATAGTTCTCTATGGGTATAAGTGATGGAAGAGTCTAAATTGTAACTAGAATCTCTGCCAGATCTCCTCCACTGGTGGGGAGTGATATAGAGAATGTCTTGATGTTAGTTTCCTGTTCTTGGAGAAAACTCTATGGAATAATTCTATGGAATGACACCTGTCTGGTAAAACACATCCTACAGATCACTTTTAATCTCTTAAGAATTTTTAATATATTAACCATCTTAATATTTTTTTAAATTTAAAAACCTTGCATGTATTTAAGCACTTCACGTCACTCTGTCCCCAGCCCTGCAGATCGGAGGAGGAGTGTCCTGGGACCACGGGCAGTTCCACATCGGTGCTCAGGCATAGCCACTGTTTGCAGATCATTTTAAAATTACATTTTCAAAACACGTTGTTTCTCTTTGTTAGAGCTGTTTCCACTGAGAGAACTACATCTCAATAAAGCACAGAAAAGTGTAGATATCCTGTGGGATTTGGATGTGTTTCTCAAGCCTAAGGCTGGGAGAGTCAATTATTTCAGTGTGGGAGGAGACATGGATATTTATGGCACCTCCCATCACTCCCTGATCCACCTGGGTAGGAGCCCACATATAAGAGCCTCAGCAATACTCCAGCAGGCCTTTTCCAAATCCTCTACAAGCAGAGTGCGAGACAAAGCAGGGCTGGCCCACAGATGAGGCATTAGACTGAATTGTTGACAGCTGAATTGTTGTCACAAAATATTTGCACATGATTGTTGTCAGGGGCTCTAGGTTGAAAATTTTTGTCATTAGCATCTGTAATTAACTTTAACAGTGCAGAAATTATAGTGTATCGTTGCACAAGCAGAAAGTTATATCTCCTACCTTGCCATTCAGCAATTATGGTCATGTACATGTGGGTGCAGCAGGTTTGCCTAATGCTTCCTTCATACCTTTATTGGTGAAGTCTGGGCAGCTGCACCGGTTCCGGTTTCTGGTTCACAATTCTGGGTGACATCTGATCCAGCTGGAGTCAGTCCTCCCTGTCAGCCTGAAAAATGACAAGAGAGAGTGGAGACTCCCTACTGTCATTCAAGGAAATACGTGGCATCTGCTCTTGTTCATGCTTCCATTTCTGTTTGATATTTGTATATCCATGTCCACCAGATTCTGCAAAACATTGATGTTTTGTCTTCTAGAACAATTTGGTAGTGATACCCCATTCCATGTCTGACCTCTTAATCTGCATGTTTAGCAGACATGGTTATGCATTTGGCACACATGGTGGGATGTACCATCGCTGCCTCACATAGGGGCAGAGGGTGTTGAGTGGGTAGTGCAGTTGTTATAGTTTATCAGTTATAGTTTATCAGTTATAGTTTATCAGTTATAGTTTATCTGTTATAGTTTATCAGTTACACTTTATCAGTTATACTTTAACTGATCCTTTCAGATGGCTGAAGTTCACTACTCAGCCCTCTTTCTCCAGGTTGAATTAAAGAAAAACTGAAAATATAGCGTGCTTTATCATATATAAAAATACCTGATATTTGTCCTGCTCCAAAACTCATTGATTTTCAAGCTCTGCTCTCTCAGAATCTCAGAGGGTTAAATCTCTCTGACATATTTTAAGTAGAGCAGTTGGCAATTTAAACCTTTGTTTACTCAGAAACTTGTATATCTTTGCTTTATTTTTTTGCGATTCTAATATATACGCATTTATTCTCATATTCTCTCATTCAATTTTTATTTATTTTTATCTTTAACATATCAACATGAAGAAAAGCAGTTTCTCTGAAATTTGCTGCCATTCCAGACTTCTTTTTGGACAATTTTTCTATCTTGGTAAGCCTCTTAATTTCTCGGTTCTTTGCATGTAAATAGGGCTTAGCACCTTTCCTCCTTCACACTGTACCTTGTTTAAAATCTCAGGATCAATGGGTACATTTTATTAGGGATTTGTACAGTCTGTGGCACAAGAGGATATGGCATAGGCTGTGACCTCTAGGTAGTTTTATGGTACAGGACTAAGTAATATATAAAATTTATACTATTTGTTATAAACTATTCTAGATTTTCATTACTGTAAAGCTCAGGAGGCCAATAGAAAAACTGGAGAGTGCTGCAAAGCAATATGCCAGAGGAAAGAAAGATGTTATGGCAAAGCTGCTACACCCTTGAGAGAGGAGCCTCTGAGCATGTGAGTTTTTCTGTTTTGAGAGGGGAGACATATTTCAGATGTGCTGTCATTGTTATGATTCCCATTTGAAGCCAAGGAATGCTGGAATGACTCATTAAAAAAAAAATGTATGTACATACATATTTATCATCTTGAGCAAAATTTAAAGAGAATTCATTTTATGGCATTAATCCCATGGACCTTTGCATCTCCGTAAGGCTCTTGTGGAGAGACCGTCCGGTGGTTGAATCAGGCTGCAGATATTGAAACTTTCTTCAGGGAAGTCCAGTCACCACCATGAATGGACTTCAACCCCTTTTAAAAATTTATTTTGATTACTTTCTTTTTCTTTTTATTTTTTTTTTTCAGAGGGGAAGAGCAATTTATCCAAGTGTGTGACAAATTGCATGCTGTACTGAGAAGCATCCCACTGAGATATTTCGTATCACAATGGAAAAAGCAAAGAAGAGAGACCTTATCATGTTATACATGGAGACTGAAAGGCTATGTAATTGAAAGTAAGATGAAGAATGAAAAGAAAGGCAAATAATGCATATTTTGAATACATCTGTTATAAATGCAAAGGCAGATTTGGGTTAAATAAAAACAATTTATTATAAAACAATTTTTATAAAAAAATAAACAATTAGGGAAAACCACAATAAAACAAACAGCGCAGCGCTGGGTGGACAGGGGTCTATACTCAAAGGTATAGGTGTTCCCAAATCCACGCAGGAGGGTAAACTGTCCGGGGTTTTTATAGGGATTTTTAGCCTTGAGGCTAAATTCCAGGCAGGCACCATTCATCAACAGTTCTTGATTGTCGTATGAATTGATTTCCTGGCATTGGAGAATAGAGTCGAATGGACGTCCGGACCGAGTCTCCTCATATGTAAAGAAATTCTGAGTGGCTCTTGTGGTTCAGGCCATCCGGATGGGATGGCTGGATCCGGGTTGGAGCCGATGGATATTTCGGCTGGATTTTTCCTTTTGTTTACTTGATGGCTTCCCCCAACGGTAGCCTGCAAGGCGGGGTGTTCAGGTCCGGTGATGAATATCTCGTCGGTGCCTCTCCGTTTTGGCTTGATGTTTCGTGTCCTGCCTATTCTTCCCCGTTGATGGTCACCGAGCCTGTCCTTGTCAGTTTGAGGAGTTTTTTTTTTTTTTCCTGTCAGCTTGATGGGCCGCGTCCTGTCTATTCTTTTGTTGATGGGCGCCGGCTAGGATCGTTATCCTTTGAGTGGGAATTCGTGGCTAGATCTGGGAAGGGCTTGTGTGTTATACTGTACTTTATATTTTATATCATTATTGTTATATACATTTATTTAGATTTTTACGAATTTTTACAAGTTCATTTCTCACAGATCCATAAAGCTCATCTGGAAATGGGGGGGAAAACAAGATCAAGAGATAAGATGGAGTTGAGACTTAAGAGTTCAGATATGCCTAGATCGTGAAGAACCTGAGCACCAAAAAGGAAGCAGGAGTGAAAAGGAAGAAAATATCCAGCAACTGTTTACTTCTCTAGCTGTCTTAGGAACTGGTATGTCAATATGAAGAGAAATGTGGCAGAGGCACAGAGAGCCCTTCTCCTCTACCCTTTCCCAGAAACTGCGGGATGGATTCTGCAGCTGCAGGGGCAGGAGTCAGCAGAGCAGCGTGGGCTCACTCTTGTCCAGCAAAACAAAGTCATACAAAGCAATGCAAAGGGGGTAATAAAACAGCTATTTACAGCTATTTAACAAACTGCTCCCCAAATGATATTTCTCTCATACAGATGTAAATAGAATGCTGATTTATTTTATGCTGCACTGAAGAAGGAAATGCAAACAATCCCATGTAATAGCTAACTCTATTGAAACACTCTGTACCATAAATTCTGTCCATTGCTATTGCAGTTACTTGGTGTGCTGATGCTGACCACAACATTTTCCAGGGTTCTGTTTGTATTAAGAGTCTCCCCTGGATTTCACTGAATTATGTGGCTTACACAGCTTAGAGAGCACCATTACTTGAATGTTTGGAGGCATCAGGTAATTTTTCGAAGTCTGTCATAGGAATAAAATAGACCACTAAATAATCACAGGAATATTCTGCTTGATTTTGAGAAGTTATTTCTCCCTTCTCAGTTACAATCTGCTTCTATTCCTCTAGTTTCTTAACCATATAAATGACTTATCTCAGACTGAGCCTCATAAAATTGCTTTAATATTCATAGTAAAATCTCTGATGGCATATCACCTCCCTTTTCATGGGTACCAGTGCTGGGGAAACTTTGCCCATCAGGACCAGGACGTGGTCCTGAAAGACTGAATCTGAAGAGCTCTGAGTGTCCTCAGCTCCTGGGGGCACCCATGGGCTTCACAGGAGATTTTGTTGTGTTTATCCCTTTGGATTTAGGGTCTCACTCTGCAGACAGAATTCCCTCTGAAGCCAGTGTATGCTATTCACTGACACTGAAAGCCCATCTCTTCACTTACCTGATGGTAAAGTGTAAGGTACTACCCTGAGTTAGATGGGCTTAGATAGAGAGTGGAAAGAAATGTGGGTAGAAATGAGATTCCTGGGACCCTTAGCAAGATGCAATAATAATTCTTCTTAAAAGCAGACTTACAGTATTTGCATACTTGTGCAAGCTAAGGTACAATAACGAAGGAAAAATTCTGCTACTATGGATAAACTACTGTAAAGTACTGTAACTTCTTCAATATATCTGATAAAGGTTCTGGTTCTTTGCTTCCAGCACTGCATGTAGTTAGATTAAGGTATGTCTCTCATTTGGAAATGTGAAATTGTTCATGATAACCTCTGCAGAGACTTCAAGAATGCAACTACTGCAACTTACAGGATTCTATGGAGTTCCCAGGGAAATTTACTGCCTTCAAAGAAGTTTTGCTGAGGTGTTTATCTGATAAAAGATATCTTTTACAGTACACTCCCATCCCCACGAGAACATCTTTGTCACTATAACAATAGAATATAAAAGTTTCTGTACATTCTGTAATCAGTGTAATTTGTTTAAGTGACAAAACCCAATGCTGATTTATAGCTGTTGAGTATCTGACATTTTTCTTTTGTACAAATATTGTAGAGTTTCAATTAACTGTAATAACTCTACCATTGCTTCCCCTCTTTCATTTCCTTCAGTTGGCTTTCCTCTTCCTTCTCCCCTGTGGAAAGCAAATGCACCTATCAAGAAACAAAAATGGTAGTTTTTAGACATGGGGAAGAGAGTTCTGTGTCACAGAGCTCTGATACTTCCAGTATAAGTTCTCCTGTAGCTGTTTACACCCTGAATGTTCCCTTTATAAGAACACATGAACAGGAGTGGGTTTATTTTTCATGTGTGTGTGTGTATGCATGTGTCAGAACAACATAGAACAGTATTGACATTAAAATAAGATAAAAAATAAAAGAATAAAGAACATCACACACAGAAGGATGCTACTACTATTATTTCCAAAAGAGTAAGTTTGAGGTAATCAGATAAAGAACATTTTGATAATATTCTGGAAGTGCAACATGAGCAAATACTACTGTATGAATACCCACCAACTCTCCCCACCCCACACAGTATCTCTGATAATGAATCAAAAAGATTGTTTTTCAAAAGCTCTTCCCAAGCACAGACCTTGTGACTCCATACTCCAAAGTTTTACCATCTTGTGCTTGTTCAAATGTGAAGCAGATTATGGTGTAGTTCTATGACATTTTTTGTATAGACTGAACTTGATCTGCACATGTAATAACCCTCACGTTCATGACTCTGTGAAAGACCAAACAGGAAATTGCTAATAGAAAGTTCGAAGTACAGCAGTGCACATATAAATGAAATTACCATTTTTAATGCACAATTTAGGCTGAATAAATACATTGAATTTCTTTTAGAAAAAGTAGGTAAAGAAATTATTATATAAGAAATATTACCCCACTTTATATACAGAAATACACAGCAATTTGGTCTTAAATGCACATATTTATGTATTAACCCAAAGCTAATAACACTTTAATGTTTTTTGACAGTCTTTCAGGGATGGTAAAATGCATATTTCACCACAATCTCATCCTTTTTTCATTTGACCCTAAGCCCTGTCTAGATAGTTTCAACCTTTAGTCATGTTCAGGTCCTCCTTGGTGGTTGAAGGGGTGAGCAACAGGCAGTGTCCCTGCAGGCTGCTGACTGGGCACCTGAAGACACCTCCAAAAATCATTGTGAGGCAGTGGTAGGAAGTAATGCATCCTGAAGTGATGGCAGATTATCTCAGAAATACAGGCAGGGGCTGTCTAGCCAAGGTTCAACCATGAGTTAACAGACCTTGCTCTAGTGACATTGTTTTCTTCGCTTGAAAATTTTACTTGAAAATCTTTGCTTGTTACAATTTTCTCATTAAGTATTTCATTTCAATGGTACTAATATAAGTTTGGTTTATCAGAAGTTTTGTACTGCTAAAGAATTTCCAAGTGTTCTGTTTCTTTGCTGAGGAAGATTTTTTCTTTTGAAAATTGATTTTCACGGATTTTGAAATAACACTGAAAGCAGTGTATATATAATATTCAAAGTGTACAATTTAAGCATATTTATAATTTTTATTATATTCAGCAATAAATGAGATTATTAATTGCATATAATGAAACATGTGTTTCTCCCTTGGTTTAGGCAGAAATAAAACTGGATTACTGAAAAATCTAATTAGACCAGAAAATAGAAACAATGAAAAAATGCCAAGAAATGTGGCTAAATAATTGAAGTACATAGTGGAAATTATTTTCTTTCTATGAGGAAAATGTAGATATAATAGTGTCAATGGAGAAAATTAATTAAGATATGTTTCATTTAATTGATTTTAATATTAATAGAAAGATCTAATTGAAGATCTTCAAAAGAAAAAAGCCAGCTGAAAGAAGGTTGTGTAGAAAGAAAATAAAGTGTTTCAACAAATATAAAACTTTGCTTTTAAAAGACTATTAAAACCAGCAACAATCATATGCTCTTTGCATTTTGTATAAATCTCTTTACAAGGAGCTTGAAAATATAAAATATTTCTCTAAAAATAAAGAATATTGTCATTTGTTCAGAGACTTCATTTTGTTCAGCTTGGTTTTGACGATTTTTTCTTTTATATGAAGATGATAAATAAAAACTATCAAATCAAAAGAGAAAACAAAAAATGTTATTTTAGCTATTTTGAATTGCAACAAAGGCTTATAAAAGTTGCACATCACTAGAGGAAAGAGGGTAGGGTTTTTTATGACTGCCATTTTTGCATCATCAGAAGCCATTAAATCGTATTGTCTGCAACATCTGCACATCGATCAGTCATATCCAGAAAATGCTTTGGTATACAGGTTGGAAAGATAATTTTCTGCTGCTTTTTATTAATCTTTCAATGATAGCCCATTACTTGTTATAATTCCATCAGAACAAGTCCTTCATCTATTATTGATGCCAACATAATTTCTACTTTTTGTACATTTCTTCCCTAGAATTTGAAAGAATTTGTGCCTAGCTTGCAACACCCCTGATTATTAGATAATATTAACTAGGGCATAATAGTGCTGCCAAAATGCTGCAATAACGCTCTAGTTGAGGATACAGGAATAAGGGCTGTGGCATTTGACTTTGGACAATAATTACAAAACTGAAAAGTGAATTTACTACTACCAAGTATTTGTGTTAATCCATCTGAAGGACACTTCATGAGTTGGAGTTTTAAATATATTTCTTCATCTATTTTTACTGGAGTGCTTGAAGTAAGCCTGTGGTTTCTTCTGGGCACTATTTTTTAAAGCTTAACCAGAAAGACAGACAGATATTAACCATGTTTTTTGTAGGGAAAAAAATAATAGCATAATAAAATTACTTTTACCAAAAAGGTCTGCACAATGTTTTCTGTCTTATTTTACTTATCTACTGCCTTTCATTTAAAACACATGCAACAATTAATATTTTGTTTAATTTTTTGTGGGGGGAATGTTAAATTAACACGTATGAAATCAATTATTTCAAATACTATGTCTAAAAAACATGTTTCTGAGAAAGATATGGCACCACTAAAGTAACTTTGTGACAATAACAGTGCTGGCTTAATGAGAGGACTCAAAGGTCTTAAAGGTCTTTTTCCACCTAAATAATTCTATGATTTTACATCTTGCTCTGGTCAAATATGCAGTTGCTGATTCTAACATAAAAGATGCCTGGTGACACTGTGGATGGTTCCATTATTAGAAAAAAGTGTAGGGAAAATTGTTCTCTGCAAGAAGGCAGTTTATTCTCTGCATTATATTACAAGGATATGAATCTCTCATCACTGAGAATTCCTCCTTACAGGTGATTTGACTGCATACTTAAATCTACCCTCTTTGTGCAAAGAAATTGGAAGTACTTCTACATATCACAGAGCAAATACTTAAATTCATCAGTCAGCTTTTGTTCAGTTCCTGCTCAGGCATATCTTGTGTTTAAATTGATTTTGTTAAATAAGTGACTAGAATTTACTACAGAATTCAAGACAGTTACATCCCAGAGTGGATTTCAGCTTGGAATGCTCTTAAATTAAAGCAAAACTGATTAAATGACACCACAGACTATGGGATTTTGATATCGTTCCTGCAAAATGTAAAAAGTATACACCGATATGAGATGATGGTTGTAAAATAAAACTCTGTTTCACGTGTCTGAGTTAGATGAAAATACACTTTTTTTTTCTCAAAGTGAAAGTAGTTTATCCAAAGATAAACATAAAGCATAAACAACAATTAAAAAATCCTCTAGTTGTCTGCTGCCACTGAGTGAATGTCAACAACCAATGAACCTGTTGCTTCTTTCACATTTCTGTGCCTAATGTAAAGACAAGTGAAGGATAAGACTAAATATATTTCGTTACCGATGAGAAAAGTTATTGGAATTTTTGCCAAAGTGAAAGAGAAAATAAATTTAAAAATGAATATATAAACCCAAATCAAACTGTGATCTTTTTCTTTATTTTAGTGGTGCTCTGTGAATCTGTGGTAATGTCATAAAGGCATTATTCAGCCTGTAACGTGGTGTGATGGAATCTTAACCTCTGCCACCACCCACTTTGTAGAGGATTCAGCAGATGGAGAATGAATGGACAAAATGAATTCTAAAATAATAGTCTTAACAGTCTCACATTAAAAGACTTGGTCCTGAAGACAACTGATCTGTTATTCCATTCCTAACTTACCACTTCAGCTACCATTCAACCTCCAGACAATTTAAGACAGTGATATATGAATACAGTTTGAGTTGCTCCCACAACTACAGCTTCAAAGAAAATCTAGTGGCAATGTCCAAAGCAAGTAGCATTAATATGACTTACAAACTTGATTCTCCTTTGGAAAAAGAAATAGTATGGTGCATTTGGTCAAATTAAAACACTGGAAGCACTGCATTTACAGTAGGACTTTTGGACAGAACTGATACTTCAGAAGTTTCTAACCAGATCAAAGTTTTCTAAACCAAGCAGTATTTTTTTAAAATCAACTGGAGAATGACTGCACTTGCTTTTTACAGGTATGTTTCATATGTTATTACTCTAAAGGGAGGGATGGGTTAAAAGCTGAAGACTTGCAAGTAGGATTGTAAATATGCTCAAGTGACCTTGTAGCTGGAAATAATCCTTGATAAACAGATGTGGTCAGCAGGTTGGTGATCCTCTAGCAGGAACTGAGTTTATGGTGCCTGCATTTTCAACTCTGCCATGGTGCATCTTTGGGGATCCCATGGTTAGCGTGATAATGGCAATAAATTCACTCTCTGTGAGGAGGTTGCCTGTCTGTGCTGACTTACACATACTCCTGATACAGTTTTATGCCTTTATTTTCATTTACATGAAGCATTAGTGTAAGTACTGTAGATTACAGAAAAACATTGAAATTAAGGGTTTTTTCAACACAAAAATTCCATTTTGTTGAAAAAGCTATTTTTTTCTGGAGGAAGCTATGACTCATGACTTTATTTGATTAAAATAAAGCATGCCAGTTTATACATAATTTCCAACATTGGTCTATCTAAAGATACAGACAGTGTATTTTGCAAAAGATAGATCTACTCAATTTAGGTTTAATTGTAAATATTTTATCTCTTAGGAATCGGAGATGTTCAGCTTTTGCTTTAACCCACTGCAAAAACGCAGAAGAAATATGTTTAGCTCTGCATAATGCCCAGCTAACCCATAATGACCTGGGAAATGTAATGCTTGAAAGCAAACATTCATGTTTAAACTAGCAGTATGTGTGCATTAGTAACATTGGAATGGCATGGATGGCATGGATAGCATGGATCTTACTCTAAGAAAATATCTTGAAGTTGGAGAGAATTCACCTGCATGTATTTTGTAACAAACAAAAACCATAATTGTCAGGATGCTCTTATAAAAGGCCAATCTAACTATTCTGTTCCTGTACCTTCAAGGAACAAATGAAAATGAATCCAACATTCAGCTACACAGTATTTAGAAAGCAGTCAGGGATGTTAAAATTGATTCAATCAGGTGTAATAGAAGAGAAGAATAGCACAAAATTAAATGATTGGCCAAACAATCAGGTCTGCTTAGCCAGTTTCCATGATGTAGACTGAATTAATAAAAAATATCATTCTACACTGAAAAGGGACAAAATCTTAATAAGGTATGCAGTAAACCAAATCTGTGGTGTACTGTTGCATTATCATGAGTCGCAGCTGCCGGAAATCTACCAGATTACATTGCAAGATGGTATGCATGGACATGTATGTAAAAACAATGTTTATTTGCCATTTCTGTATTGTGCAGCATTAAATAGGCAATGTTCACACTGTTCTATTCAGTTGCTCCATTTGAAAGGCAAAATAACAATCGAAGCAAATGTTCTCTATTGGTTTTAACATCCATTTGCTGTTTCAGAGAGAATAAAAAGAGCCAAGGAAAAAACACTTTTATCTATAGAGTCCTGTTATGAACATGACTGCTGAAATAATATCATGATGGTGTTAATATTACACCTATTGCTATTCAAAACACTACTTGTGCTTTGGAAGAATTTCCTCGTTTTGAGCATATTGGAAAAAGCTACACAAGACTGAAAGGTTTAATGTAGTCTTGTCAGGGATACACTAATTTTTCTTAGAATTTTAGAAGTTTGTGGAGGGGAGGAAGGAAAAAAAAATTAAAAAATATCCATAAAGCTTTTATTGAACTGAACAGAAATATTCCTCACTGGATTCAAACTGGACTATATACTTCAATCTCTGCAGGTTATCTAAGGCAGACTTGGCCCATGACTCATATTTGATGAAGACTAGGAAGCAATTCAGAATTTACCACTGAAGTAAGTAAAGAAGCTATACATTATGCATCTAGGACTCAAAAAGGGAGCAAGGAGCTACTAAACATCAAAGGGGAAAAAGAATCCAGTTATCTAATCATCTAAAAGATGAATCTGTGTCTTGCATGTCAAGCATATTACAGAGATGTCACTAAAGTAGCTCAGAAGTGCATTTTTGCTTTATTCTCATGTGACATTGCCTGAAATATTACTGAAATGTGAAATATTAATAAAGTTACCTTCATGATGTCCATTTCAAACAAGATTGCAAGGGAAGGATAAGAAAGCATTATCCTAGTGTTTCTAATCCAGAATTTAGGAGTGGCTATTTTACATTCTACATGTTCCTTTAGCCTGGCATAATATCCTGTGTGGGTTTTTCAGGTTTTTGGCTTGAGTAGGGTCCCCAGTGAACTGTTTGTTCTGCACAAGCAGAACTAGCAGATTAAGCACAGTCTAGGGCCAGAATATGTGTGTGTATTCTGCAGAGCTGAAGGAAGAAGACTCTTCCCCTTTCCTCCATACAGAGCCATTTATTTGCAGCAAGGGCATCTCTGTGCCCCATCTCTGCCTAATATTTGTGGTTGGGAGATGTTTAAGATAGGGACATGAGGTCAAGCTAACCACAAATGACTGAGGAGAGAAGGACTTTACCCTCTTTAAAGGTAATGTTCTGGCTCTGTATCTTGGAGACCTTGTAAACTCTAACTTTTAAGACTGTACTGAGCCTAACACAAGAATGCTGAAGAAAAGAATTTTCACAGGGTTTAAAGATTAATTTCTTCAAGCTTAATTAAAGGTCCAAAACATCAAAGTAAACCTGGTATCTACACTCCTGCAGAGCATGCAGAAATGCCAGACTAATAATAACCTTCTGATCACTTTTAGTACTTTCAGAACATTTCTGGGTTTCTTTCAGTCTGCTTCTTCCCCATACCCAGTGAAAAACCACCTGAAATGCCTTTAGACAAGTCTTCTGTATTCCAGATGATGTTGTCTACCTCTGTTCTTCAAACATTCCTTAGACATACAGTTGCTATCACTCTTATTATCATTCCCTATCTTTCACTCTAAACATTTTTCCAAAGCACCATTTCATATACGGTAAATAGAAGGAACGAGTAGATTTTCAGGTGTTCCAGCCAAAAACTTTACCATCCCTGGGTGGGAATTTTCTATGCATCTAAATATTTCATTCTAGTCCTGAAGAATGTACCCCTATTGCCTTGAATTGGTGCAGTTCTCTGCAAGATTTCTGTACGTGATACTATACAAATTCATGAAATTTCAGGTTTCTGGCTTACAGGCAGGGAAAATAAGGCAAACAAAGAGTGAAGCCAAGAAAAAAGTCCCACAGGCTAGCAACTTGGAAAGATTTCTAAGTGCCCTCATTATCTCCCATAGCTGTAGCTAACCAGACAATTGGAAGCGGCTTCCATGGTGGCTTAAAACCACAAGAAAAGGGTTGGCTGGTAATGAGGATGGAGATTTTGCATACCAGTTTCAGGCCTATAGAAATAGTAATGCTGTTGGTCTTCAGAGGGGAGCTTATAGCATCCAGAAAAGAAAAACTATTTCAAAACCAGGAAAAAGTGAGCCAAGGCATCATTTTCTTCTAAGGCAGAATAGGCAATAAGAGAGGGAAGAAGCCCAGCCTAAAGCTAGCCACTGGCCCACCCAATGTAGGAATTAGAGTTGCTACCTTTGAGAGAAGCCAACTGCAGGAAAAGAGAGAATAAGCTTCACTAAAAGGGCTTAGTGGAAAGGGTCAAGGGCCTGACTCAAGGGTCAAAGAAGAGTGAGAGAACCTGTCTGACCCCCTTTGTCAGAGTAGCTATCAGTACAGCTTCCTCCTGAAGGACTTTGTCCCAGGTGTGCCCTGGCAGTGTTGAGGCATGAAGATGGAGAAGATCTGCATTAATATGTGTCATGTCCTTCAGCAGTCTGTCATCAGATTTTTGTCTCCAGTTTCAGGACATCTGTGGCTTGAAGAAAAGCCACCTGTTCTGCACAGGACAGATCCTATTTTCTCTCTCACTGGGACAATTCTAAATGCCTGAAACAGTGACTTCTGCCTAACTTTTAACTCCCAGAGGTTTTTTAAAATTTGCATGGTTTTTTTTGTTGTTGTTTTTTTTCTTTCTTTACTATTCAGATCTATTTAGTAAGGAGAGCTACTGCCAACAGATGGATCACAAAAGCTTATGTGCCTTCTAATGAAACCAATCCTTCTAATTTACTTTTCCCTACAGAATGCTTTTATGCTTTCCTCCTTTCTTTAGAGGGCAACTCTCAAAATCATCTGTTTGACCATGTTCCCAGGGTGGTATTTGAGATATAATAAAACACAAACATAAAAAAAGATAGCTGTGGTTAGTTTAAAAGTCAGAAGGTTTCACAGGTGTTGCTGAAGAGCCTTCAATTATGTAAAAGTGACACAATAACATCACAATTACTGTTACATTGGATGAATATTCATGAATGGATTAGATTTGTAGTAGTACTGAGTGAAGTTCAAAAGGTCTATAGTTAAGTTTTGAAGCACAGAAGTATTCAAATGTTTGGATGCTTATCTGGAGCAAACAACTTTTATCAAGGCATGAATTTGAGAGGTCTGAAATCAGTGCAAGTTTGACATCTGACACAGAGAGCTAGGTTTAAGTCAAAGATGAATTATTAAAAAAAAAATTGGCTGCAAAATACAGGAAAATAAATCCCTATAGAAATCCCTGTGAAGCACACTACACCAGTTTTCAGGCCTTCATGAGGCTGTTGTTCAAAGCCCTGTTTGCACATTTCAGGCATAACGAAAAACAACCTTTGCTTATGCCAGACTAGCTTTTAACTATTTAATTAATTCTGTAAAGCATGGTGACTGAACATCAGCCAAAGGTTTTTAACTTCAGTCTTTGATATCAGACATATTCCTTTGATTTTGTCCAGAATCTTTCCATAACTTCTTGAAGCTCCTTTATTTACCTTGGATTTTAAGTGTCACAAACCTCATCTATTTTTTTTTTTTCTATAATAATTTCTTTTGTTAGACAGGAATAAATTATTCTTCAAAAAGTTGTGGAACAATAAAAAACCTCACTATTTATCTCAGTTCTGCAGCTTAGGAAAGAAGGAAGTTTAGCATTACTCCTACCTTTAAGTAAGTGACTAACATCCTAAAAAATTTAGATCTTCAGCCTCAAGATTACCAGCTGAAATCTCTTCTCTGGTGGCTTTATGTCAGATTAGACATGTAAAGAGGAACTCACTGCTAAAAGGAGTGCATTAAACTTTCCAAACACAGAGTGAAGGAATGGGAAACTGGTTGGGGCTTTTTTGAATAGTGAATACTAAAGTGCATTCACTCCTGTGAGAATAAGATTTTTCAGTTCTTTAATCTATTGAAAAAAAAGTCCCAAACCTAAAATATAAGGTTTTTGTTCATGCACAGAGGGACAAATAAAAATTTGTTCAAATTGTGGGGATAGAATCTGAATTTTCTTCCAGTACAGGACTGTCACAGTTGTTTCACCTCAGTCAAAAGAACAGCTCTGAACAGACATACAGGAAAAGCAAGATGAGGATCTCATCCATGATGAAAGATGCATCTTCAACTTGGGGAGCTGCAATAAGAACTGACAGCAATTTTCTCAGATGAAAATTGATAAACTCATTGAACTTTCTGTCAAGGCTCCACTGTTTCAGCATTTACACATATCATTTTGCTATTCATTGGAAAAATGCAAGATGCCCAAAAATGAAAAAATGCCATCTTCCCAAAGAAAATTTAATATACTACACACAATCATAAACAGGAAAAAAATTATCAGGGTGGATTTTGCTGTTTTGCTGTTTTTGCTGTTTTGATGAGATGCTAGACTGACACAATTTCTTAAGTCTGTGCATCACCAGTTCAATAAGGAAATTGAACCCTATATCCCCTGAAGATCCTGTGTTCCTTGTAGAAGTCCTTCAGCTAAGAAGGGGAAACATTTGTGCTACCCTTATGAATCTCAACCTAAAGAAATTTCCTTATAATTTCCAGCCTGCACAACCTTCTTCCTACTGAGTCTCCCCTTCAAACAAGAGCCACAACCTTTTCATGCCATGCCTTGACTTTATAGCTATATATTTCGTCTGAATGATTTATTTTAGTTTCTTGGACACAGCAACACTGTGATTTCTACACTTACAGTACTTTGCTTTTTCTTTAAATACTAGGAATAAGAACTCTGCTATCCCACTTCTTCATGCTAGTGTCTCTTAAGCTTAGCCATGCTTTCCCACTGTTCTTTACATTTCACTATATTTCCACACCCTGTCTTGAGCATTGCATGTGTTCTGGGAGGGCCGAGTAAATTCTGAGATTCTCCTGTGGGATGTGAAAGGGCTCCTCTCCTCCAGGGCTGATGGAGAAATTTGACAGCTTACATTTCTCTGATGCATTCACTGGAGTCACTGTGACCAGGCTCAGTTGGAAAGTATCTGACTTTTCACAAGGTATCAAAGTCTCACTGCACCCTAACAGATAAGACAGCAGAGGAGTGACACCTGCAGAATAGCATTTTTTTTTCCTTACATACATTCAGCTTGAAAAGGGGTGCAGAAAATATTTGTGATGTGTGGGCCATTCCAGGCAAGCAGATAGAAACAAGGGAAGGGGTAGAGGAAATGGAGACTGTTCATGATTTCAGTTGAGAAGGAAATAAGTGGAAACTAAAACTGAAGTGAAAATACCATCTCAGTCAGAAAGTAAGATAGAAAGTTCTTTGCACATAACCTTAAAGAGTTGAGGTTCAGTGCTTTGTTTCAATTATGATTTTAATTTATAAACCATTTTCTTTGGCCCCAGAAAGTTCATGAGCTATTTTAAAGAAAAAATGTAGAAAAAGAAGCTCAAGTCAATCAGCTTAAATTTACTGTTGAGAAGCCTACAGTTTTACTGGAATTGTTATTTTACTTTTTTGGATGCAAACCAAAGATTAAACACCACTGACTCAGTTTTGGCTTTTTTTGAGTCAAAACTATGGTCATATGGTGGCTTAGGACTGCAACATTACCTTGAGAGGAAGCTGAGTAAATTGTTCCATATCAGATGTGTCATATGGCCTCACATCTCAGATTCTGCACCCTGAACACTGCATTTCATGGGGAAAAGTACTGGTGAAGAGTTCCTTGGACCTTCAATCAGAAGATATAGAAACGTGTGTTCTTTCAGAGAAGAGGAAAGTGGAAGGCAAGGCCAATCACAAGGGAGGAGTCAGTGCTGTAGGATTTTGCTGGGTTGTTTTTTCATGAACAATTTATTGGTTAGGTGAAGATAAACCTTGGCTGGATTCTCTGAATAAGGAGTAAAAAATGACAAAAAGGTGACTAGAAACATGCCACCTTTTTGTATTTCACCAGGAGTAACTTTGAAGTTATTTACAAGTACTATGAACCTGAAGCTGAACACCTCTGAAATCAGGCTGAGACCTTCCGGTTTTCTGGGTTAAAGGCAAACTACTCATGCAGATGCAGAGAAGGTGCAACAGAGCTTTGAGAATTATGAGATGACAAAGAGCAGATTTTGAATAGAGCTGTTCCTGTGTGCAGTGATTCTGCAGAAAGAATATTAACTTGTTTCTGGAGTTGTTTTGAGAGGTTTTCTGTGGGTTTTTTTGTTTTGTTTTGTTTTTGTCATGGGTCTTGTTTGTTAAGAAAGAACAGGAATCAAGGCTATATAAATGAAAATATTTTCTAAATTTAAGTATACTTGAGTGGGTAAACTCACAGAGGAAATCTAGAATTTTGTATCTCAATTTCTAATTTTATCTGTCTTGGATACATTCTGATATTCGTGCCACTGGAGATTCCTGTGATAGAGGAAAATGGAACTGTCTTTCAACCCTGTGTTAAAGGTCACAGCAAGTTAAAGGTCCGGTGTATTTTTCAGTAATAATGCATTATATATTCTACACATAATCTTGCTTTCCTATTTAAAGGGAAATCACACATTTTTTTTTCTGAAGAAAATATCTGATTAAACAACATTTATTAATTAATATTATGTATACAGTGCATGTTGATATTTTAAGCAATCAGATCTTCAAGGAAAAATTCCTCCTGTCTGTTGGTGCAACTACACCTAAGACACGCATATACAGTGCTTCTGCAGGCAAAATCCTGATGAAAATCCCAGTTTTGATGATTCAGTGAGGAATTTGGAGGGTTTCAGCTCCCAGCTGAAATACTCTCTGCTATATTTCAGGAAGGTTGGTCTTCTTGTCTTACTACAAGACACCTTTAATAAAGTCAGGGAAGTAGGAAAAGAGCAGTTTCATGTTCCACAAGCTTTTCTTTCTTTCCCATTCAAAGTAAAACAGAGACCTTAAAAATCATGGGACCAAAACCAAACTAACTCCAAAATGAAGATATTACAGCTGGGGAGTAGTTAATGATTTCTAGGACATAGAATATGAATATGGATCTTCTATATTGTGTTATTTCCAAGTTATATGTGAAAATGGACTTAGTGTCTCCTCTCACTCCAGAAACTCTGCTGGGATCTCAGGAACTCAAGGAACTTCTATTGAAAAAAAATAGTTTCAGTGTCACATAAAAATATGTAATCAGAGAGAAAAAAAAGAAAAGCTGATTTTTTTTTAATTAGTTTTGAGACCCTCAGCATGTTAATAAAAACCAAAACCAAAAAAACCCCAAAGCACAACAACAATAAAACTACAAGAAACCACATAAACCAAGAACACAGGTAGTAGTAGAAAGCTGTTTGTAAAGGCTGTCTTTGATGCAGGCTCACAGTAAAGGGCTACTCTTTCTAGAGTAGTTGTTTAGGTCTCTATGTTCTCAGCCACACCTCTTCATATTCAGCAGAGAACACAATATATGGTACAGCTGTCTTTGTACATATACAAATCCAGTTTCTGGACTCTAACAAAGAGGAAGGGATGCAACATCAAGGACATGGAGTGACTCTAAAGAGAAGACAAGGCAGTTCTGCTTTGGCTTCAGGAAGCAGCTTGTCAAAGCCCAGCTCTGGGGTGAGCTCGTAACACCAACCACCACCCTACACCTTGTACTGCTGGACTCTAACAAGGGACTGAAGGGCAAATTTTTCAGAGGACCTAGATTACTGAGGTCTCAAAGTGCTTTTAAAGAACAATGACAGGGAGGCTTTTGAGTTACTTAAGTCTTTTATAAACCCCAGCTCTGAACTGAATGTTCTTTAAATACATGAACACAATGCATTATACACATATAGACATGTCCTTATATATATTTTAATGTAGAGCAATGAAAAAAAGAATATAAAGTAATAGCAAGCCTCCAACCTTGAGGTTAATTATTCATTTTTGTTCAAGAGAGAAAAAAATAATGAGTTTTCATATTGAATATTTTGCTCTGTACTTCTGTATCCTCAGTCTGACACTGCTAGGAAATGCTTATGCAAGAACATGAAATTTTAATGGTAATTGAACACTATTTTTCCTTGGTTACATGTTTTAAATTAATATGTAATTTCACTGGGGGCTAAGCAAATATATCTCTTCATGTACCTTGGTGCACTTGGGCTAAGAGGCAGGGCACACCAAACAGTAGATAGGACAAATTCTCAAGGGTGGATTCTAGTCTCTTAGAGTCCATTACAGATGCAATACAAGATATTTCTTAGAAATAAATACAACTTTTAACACAGAATTAAATCATGAGAAGTTTTGGAGAATATCATGTATGTTTTCTTCATTTTTTTTAAGTTTTCATTTCCAAATACATTACTATGCTTTCACAGTCGTTATTCCTGTCTTAGGAAGTAGAAGCATCATTATAAATTACGAAAGAGTAATGTCAGATTAACTCTTGGCCCTTCCACCCAGATGAGGATCCTGAACACAAACTCATTAGTACTCCATGTGTACTTTGTGTGTTTAAATGCAATAGCCAAAGAAGATACACATCAAAACATGGTTATTTTGGTACATATACTAGACAGGGAAGAAATGGGGAAAGACTAGGTCAGTTTTGGGAAATTAACCCCTGCAAATTTCTTGCAGAGGTTTTTCCACATGAATGAAGTTACAGATGGCCAGCACTTCACACCCTCTCCTTTATACACCCTGCCATTGTAACTGACAGCAGAATTCAGTCAATTGCTTTTTGAACATTAAACATAATGAACTGTGTTTTCATGCTTTGTATCAGAGGTTATTTTCTCTCTGCTGACATTTAATATCCATGGATGTTATAGAATAGAGCTAGAATAATCTCTTGGGCAATTTACGCTGTCTACCTGCGCTACTAAAATTTGGTTTTCAGAATTTCCTACACTATCCCCATTAATTTACCCAGATTGTATTCAAGGATACTGATTCTGTACCTTCCTTCATGTGACTTTATTATGATGTATTATTTATGGTGCTACTTCATGATCTGTGGCATAGTACAATCAAAGCAGGAACACAGCACTGCCACAGAAAGCCCTAGCAAACACAGCAGGCACCAACACTGCCTCAGCACAGCAGGAGAAATGCATGGTGCCCACATGCTGTGCTGGTCTGAAGCTACTCCTGTCCCAGGCTCTGAAGTTTATCTGCAAACAGTTTCGTAGCTTCAGACAATAGCTTGATCAGCTAGCCCCAACTTTATTTAGTTTGGGTTTTTCCACATCTGCTTAATTTTCATCATCCAACTGTCTCTTTTAATTCTCGGTTAAAGCACATGGCATGGACCAAAACCAACACCTACTGATGTGCACTGCCAGGTGCACACAAATCTGAGGGATATGTCAAGACATGCAGTGATAGACATTCCCCTGATCAGGGGTTGGGAATCCTCTGTTGGATCCAAAAGTATCTGTCTCCACAGAGGCGTTCTCAAGTCCAGCCTGCCTCCTTCCTCAGATCTTGGGTTTTAGCCTGTAGTTGGCATCTTTGGCCAAGGTGCTTCTCCAGACCTGGGATCCTTTTCCTGAAGCCAAGCCACATGTCATGCTCACAGTAAAGCACCAAGACAAAAGGTATGTTTTTTATAGCTATGTTTTAGACCCGATTGATTCCTAGGTGATAAGAGTAAAATTCAGGGAATTCCCCTCTAACCAAATTATCTGAATTCCCCTACATATATCACTATCACATCTTTCCACCATTTCTGCCTGTGAAAGCAAGGTTAAAATTCCTTTCTTTAGCTCTTTATACAGCAGTAATAAGTCCTATCACAGTGAAAATATGATGGACTGCTGACAAGACCAGAAATCTTTTTAACTTTGAGAGGCTATCTGCTCAGGAATCAGTTTGAGAGATGTGTGGAGGCTTGTTGAAGATCTAAGTCATCTGTTTCAAACTCAAGCAGCCCCAAGGTGGGCTTAAGAATGTTTGTAGTAGAGAGCAAAGAAATAGGGACAGAAAAAACCCTAGACTTTATAGCAAGTAGGAAGAAGGCAAGGAATACAGAGTAATATACTTGGATCCAGATCTAGGAATAACTTTATCACTGAAGACAAATTTCAGTTTAAGGTCTCTGTTCTTCAGAGGAGTTACTTTCACTGACTGCATCTAAGAATTTGTGCTTTCAGGCAATGATTTGCACATGAGCTGTGTACCACTGATGAAGCCAGTGTTGATACACTAAAACTATCTAAAAACATCATAGCCATTATGAAAATTGTCTGTGTTAATATCAGCATAAACTTGTTCCTGATTATCTTACAGAATTCCTCATCACCTTACAGAATCAACAATCTCAAATGTGGCTTTAAATACATTTTCCCCATAGTTTTTGACTAATGAAATATATAAAATTAGATGATGATTCCTTGTTTCTGACAACTCCCTCTGGCATGTCTTACCTTTTTATAAGGGCTTTCCAGGTTTAACTAGTAATTACTCTAAATGCTTAAGAGTTTTGAAATACCTGGGCTCAGCATTCCCTCAATTTATTTGCTCATCCAGACCTCACAAGCTGTATATTTTATAAGCATTTAAATAATTAAAGTTTGAACCTGCAGGGCTTTTCTTGCTCATTTTTGAAAAGAAGGATAATTTACTGGGAAATCAACTTTAATTGCATTATCTTAAATGGAAAAATGATTTGTCAATGTGCATTACCAGACTTTTTTTTTTTTTTGTAACAAAATTCTTTCAGTGAAAAGATTGTCTTGACTGATTTAACTAGGCACACTGCAACAAAGATTAATAACTTCAGAAGGAGATAATGTAATCATCTTACATTATTGACACAACAGCTTTCATGCTTTGTTGATATTAAGGCGGCAAATATAAACTCAGCAATCTCAGCTATCATTATTTTATGATATTCTTGTCATACAGAATTGCACTATTATTTTGCATCACCTACATCAACCTAGAAACTCAGGTAATTAGACTTTAAATGTGTTTTCACTGATGTCTCAGCTGAAAATCTAATCCCGTGGGGTTTTGTGGAAGCTCATTGCATTTTTTAACTTCATTGCTGTGTTTAGCTAACATCATCATGCCTATGGTAAACTGTAAACTGAGGCATCTCTAGAGTTCATTTTACAAAATACAGATTTTGTTCTCCCCTATTGCTGAAAGGGAACACTTGGACAGGAACCATATATTTTAGCAGACGTCAACTCCTGGAAAATTAATATCAAAAGTGGTTTTCCTGGTTCTCTGTCACTGCAGTGAAGGAGAGCCCAAGTATTGTCATACCATGTTTTAAGGAGATATAAAACCAGAAAAAGATGCACTTTTGCAAATGCCTATACTGCAGATTAGAGAGGAACATAAAAAAAAAGCCACACCCCCTGCAGAACAGTCCTCCCCCAAACTAAATAAAACCCCCCACAAACTGGAAACAGATCAAAGTTGGAAGAAAATAAGAGAATGCAAGGTAAATTACTTTAAGCAGACAGGCACAATTATGGTAATTCTTTATGTACACCATATACAGGAAATTGCCACAAGCTACTCCCTGTTCTTATTCTCTGAGATATCTAACTGCAAAAAAAAAAAAAACAGCCAAGCTACACTGGTGTCATTGTTTGCACTCTGATTTGTGTCAGCCAAGAACATGGCCATCTTTACAGCTCTTAACAATTTGTTCTCACATTGCTTTGAAATATTTTATTGTCTTTAATGAAATTATCCAGTGATATATGGAAAATCATAGAATGGAATCACAGAATCATAGAATATTTAGAGTTGGGAGGATTCTTAAGGACTATTTAGTTCCAACTCCCCTGCCCAGGGCAGGAACACCTTCCACTTGATGATGTTATTCAGAGCCCCAGCCAGCCTGATCTTGAACACTTTCAGGTTTAATGAATTCACATGTCTGGGCAACCTGTTCCAATGCCTTGCTGCCCTCAGAGTAAAGAGTTTCTTCCTAACACCTAATCTAAATTTACCCTCCTTCAGTTTAAGGTCATTCCCACTTCTCCTGTCACTTTTGTTCTACAAAGTCCTTCTCCAGCTCTCCTGTAGGTCCCCTTTAAGTACTGGAAGGCTGCAATAAGGCTTCCCCAGAGCCTTCTCTTCCCCAGGCTCTACAACCCTGGCTTTCTCAGTCTGCCTCATACATGAGGTGCTCCAGTCCTCTGATCATCTTAGTGGTTCTCTGGACTTGTTCCAACAGGTCAAAGTCTTTCTTCTGTATCTTTAACACTAGTGCAATCTTCAAAGTAACCAAAATATTTAGAGTATAACTGGTAAGTTTAGTTTTATAAAGAATATATTTTCCCACTTAAAAAAATTGTTTCAGTCTCAATGATGCCAGGATGGGTTTTACACTAACCCAGGAGAAACCAAAATGTCACATTTAAATCATCACGTCAGTCAAATATATTTTTTTCTTTTTTTTTTTTTTTTTTCATTTAGTCTTCCAAAGATACTAAAAAGAAAGAGGAAATTTATGAATATGAAAGCAAAGAAATCTGTGGGTTTAAATTGTAAGCTGTCCCAGAAGAGTACTTATGTATCAGAGTGGGATTGCAGTTATAGAAAAAAACACTATCTTTCCTCACTAATGTTTCTCAACTTCTACTTTAGGAGTAAATCACGTCTGCCTCCAGAGAATCTGTTTTTAACTGCATACAAATTATTCACTTAAGTGCTTATGCTAGACAGTAATTCTTCTTAAGCTTGAAAACTGCCTGAAAGTTATATTATGAAGTGGGTTTTGTTGACATAGATAGTTAGAAATTGTGTAGCTGTAGAATATACTGACAGATGTGATTCTGTACAAATATTTCATATGAAATCACATCTGGCACAAATCATATCTCAACCACATCAGAGGGACACTCGTGTCCTGTCAGTGATACAAATGTAACTGTACAATAAGTGGCCTTGCCAGTGCTTTTGAGAATGTTGCAAACATAAACATGACATGAGGGGACTTATATACCATTATTAAAGTGCAAACATGCAGTTGTGGAGGTACTTTTATCAAAACCTGACTGAGTTGGTTTTATTTAATAAAATTTTTTTGTCACTGGAATAGAAAAGCACAAGAAAGGGTCAAGAGCTCTATTATTTTTGTTGTTTCAAATGGATTTGGAGCAAAAATTTTGGAAAAAGTGACTGGCAAAATTCAAATGCGATGCCTTTCTTTATGTCCAAGAGAGTAATGCAAGAAGCCGACCTGCTAATGTTGCATAAATCTTAATGCCTGAAATACGGCATTTTTCTAGAAACCCACATGTAGCTATTCATGTCGAGTCAATTTTGCTCTGCCCATGACATGTAAGCCCTAAATTCAAGACAAGATTTGATGTGTTCTGGAGGTCAGGTAGCCCTCTGTCTAAATCCAAGGATCATTATAGAATGATTTGGGTTTCAAGGGACCTTAAAGGGCATCTAGATATAACCCGCCTGCCATGGACAGGGACACCTTCCTCTAGACCAGGTTGCTCCCAGTCCCATCCAGACTCGTCTTAGATACTTCCAGGGATGGGGCATCCACAATTTATATAGACAACTTGTTCCAGCATCTCATAATAAATAATTTCTTCTTAATATCTAACCTAAATTTAGCCTTCCTCCACTTTAATCCATTGCCCCTTGTCCTGTCACTACATGCCCTCACCCAAAGTCCCCCTCCAGCTTTCTGGTGGACCCCTTTTAGATACTGGAAGGCAAAAATAAGGTCACTTTGGAGCCTTCTCTTCTCCAGGCTGAGCACCCCCAATTCTCTCAGCCTGTCCCCAGAGAGGAGGGTCTCATGCTGGGCCCAGTGCTTTATCTGTTCATGCACAAACTGTCACGGTGGTGATTTCATACTCTCGTGTGCTCGCAAGCAAAGGACTGATACCAGATGAGTGTCTGCTCAGCAGAAACTTCTTGGATTACCTTTCAGGGCAACCCTGCTCTACCTGCTAAATTCACTGGGAACAAAACTGATCAGCTCTGGCAGTCCAGATTAGCCCACTGAGACCAGGTGTCTGTATTCTAGACTTACATCTAGAGAGCCACTGACATATGTTTATGTCTGAATGTCGTGGTTTTAAACCAATAACTAAGAAAATTACTTATTTCTTGCTGTGAGATATGGATTAGAACAAGAGCAAAACAGGCATAAAACTTAAAAGGGAAAAAAAAAAAGAAAGTTTATTGACAAACTACAATAAGAACACCAGAATAAACTTCCAGAAAAACCTTTTCATCCCCTGTCTACCCACTATTCCCTTGTTCACATGACAAAAGAGACAAAACCTTTGGAACTTTGATGGTTAAAACAGTCCCAATTCTTGCTACAGTCTTTTCACCAGTCTTTATAGAGAAACAGAAGTTTCTTCCTGTTAATTTATGGAGTTTCTCACAAGAAAAACTATTTTTCTTATAGTTTTCCATTGCTCTAATGTTAGCTGCCCAGAGCTGCTGTTATTAGAGCCCACTCCTCCCATTTTCACATCCCAAGTGTGTATGGGCCATGAGTCTAGGGATGGGATTTTTAAGGATAAGTTATTCAAAGGCAAAAAGTCTTCTTCATCTGTTTCCGTGAGCTTCACCAGAAAACAGTTTTCTCATTGCCTCTCAAGGCTTCAAATCTTCCAGCACTTCACTGTACCATAATTACTCTACTTTTTACTCAAAATTTACACTTTGAACACTCTATTCCTCCCTATATACTGTCATGAATTAAAGGAGTGTTTTCAAGACCTTATTGTCCATTTCCATAGTTTTAACAGAAAGATATTTCAGCTTAATTAAAGCATCTTCTTAATTCTCTACCTTTTCTTTCCTGTCACTAGTAGTTTATAAAGTCTCTTTTCATGTTGATCACTCTCTTTTCTCTGTCTGGATAAAAAGATTAATCCGCAAGTCTCATCTGGGAAATGAAAGAGTTAAAATCTTGCCCAGGCTGTTGTAGGTAGTTCTGTGGCCTCGGCCGGTGCAGGAGCTGGAGCCGTCTGCGATGGAAAGCTCCTCATGGCTGTTCTGGAGAGTGTAGGCGCCGCGCCCAGCCCGCTGCAGGCCCAGAGCCTCTCTCCTTCTTCACTCAGCAGTCTCCAGTGAAATCCAGCCACAGCAAAAAAACCTGCAGCCGAGCCAGAGATCGGCCCGGCCCGGCCCGGCCGGAGCCAGGAGAAAACCCCCTCCACAGGGCCCGCATCCCCCGGCCGGGAGACGCTGGGCCCAGCCCAGTCCCCGCCCGGCCGCATGGCCTGGGCAGGGAACGGGAGGCCTGGAGCTCTGCCGCCCTTCCCAGCCAGGAAACAAAGAGAACCAAGAGAGCTCTGGTTTTACACTTTAAGGTAGGGTTCACAAGTTGATCCCACTTTTCAATGGCCTAAACTGCTGTCAATTCTCAGCAATGACCGATAATTGGTCAGGAGAAAAGACGCCAGGCAGATCCCAGCAACTTAAACTTTCTTAAAGGTAAAGTAACTCCATGACACTGAAATACTGGTTGGCATTAAAAAATTGACTGAAAAGTTAGAATGAATTTATCTTTTTTAACTGATGTTAGTTTACAATTCTAAATTCCCCCCTGCCCATCATTCTTTTGATCCAATCTGCATTTTATTTTTTTAGAAAATGTAAAGATGCCTTATTTGCTAGTGAAGCTCAGGAGAGAAAATGTGGAGGTAGATTTTTAATGCAAGATATTTTCACTGTTTCCCTCACATTTGCATACGCATTAGGAAGAACCAGACTTTACTTATTTCCAGGTGCTTTTGGTGTTTATGTTTACTTGTCTGGTGTTTATGTTTACTTGTTTATGAAGGGAGAAAAGTCCAGTTCAATATATTGCACTGGACGTGTCACTTATTCAAATCACTATCTCCTGCACTCTGCACAAAACATAGCACTGTTCCCCAAAAAGAGAAGGTGCTAAACAGCTCAAAATATGAAACTCATAAAAAAAAAAAAAGGTCAAACTAAATAATTCACTCCAGCTATTCAGGTCCTTTGGCCATGGGTAGTTTCAAACATTTATTTGAGTTTCAGGCAAATACTCAAGAGCCTATGTTTTTCCTAAAGGTTTGAGCAGCTAGCCCAGCACAAGAACTTATACTGCCAGATAAAAATTTCATTAAAGAAATTTCAGAATTATTATTATTTTTTATTTCAAGGAGAGAAAAATAATATGACTTTAATGATGCCAATTATCACATTGGCTAGATGCAGCCAATCAGGAAATTCAGTTATCCACAAGTTAATTTAAACATATAGCTTTGATTCAGCCTGTACAAGAGTGCTGAAACAATTTTATATTCAGCATAAATTGCCAACATCCAAAACTTGGAGCAATACAGAGCATATAGAAGAAGACAATCTGTAAAAGGACACAGTATCTGTGTGGCTTAATGCACACCCGCTGGTTCATTTGCCAAACTACATCATTTTAATCTTCGTCACATAATTTCCCTCTGCCTTTAGGTTTATCCTCAGAATCTAAGTGGCAATGAGGAAGACATATGAATTTTATAAGTTTGGGGTTTTCACGTGGCATGTTTTCTGGAAATATTTCTGTGTAATGAAAATTCCCACTTCAGGAACTCATAAAAACTTCTGCTTTCTTCCCACATCTCTCTGAGGAGTAAATGTAAAAAATCCAGATGAACTGGTCTGAATTCCTGTTTCCTTTCCCTATCAAATGCATTGTTATCTTATACCAATTTTTAGTACTTTTAGGGGAATAAAACAGTAATTTTGTGGAGTTTTACAATATAAGCAAAAAAGGAAGAATTATCTTATACCAAAATCATGACAATAACCATGACTTTTCTTTCTGCCTCTGCCTTCATCTGCCATGGGTACAAGAGCATTTGATGTGGAAATAGAAAGGAAAAAGGAGTCTCTTGAAAAGAAGACCTTGCATACACCTCTTCCAGCTGCCTCACCCCCTCAGAAGCAGTGTTAGCAATTTTGCATAGGAGCATGTGGACTTGAGGAGATCATACTGACAGTTCACGCTACCAGACATGTTTGGTTCTTAGTGATGCCCAGTTGAAATCCGTGGAGGCTCGCAAAGTGCTGTTTACTTCAGATGTAAACAGTGATCTCAGAGCCACAGTGGAGGTAACAAAGCACCTGAAATAACTCTGCTGTTGAGCAATGACAGGTGTAGAATGGGTGATGAGCATTATCTTGACAACTCTGCCAATACTTAAGCCAAGATCTTGTTGACAGTACCTCTTTACAAGACTCCTCTTGAGTTTTGAGAACAAGACTTATTGTCATTTACACCTCTGCAGCTTCCTTGAAGCCAGAAACTTGAAATTGTGTTTACTCAATATTTAATCTCAACCTCACAGCAGTGCCAGGGGTTATACACTCTTTGGCTGCAGATGAGCTGGTCTGCTGAGGAGTCACAGGAGCAGAAGCACTTTGTAGCAGCACCTTGCCACCCCTCTATATGAGGCTAAACAAGCCATCAGCTTTTCCCCCCAAGGAGTTCTTTTGTTTTCAAGGCTAAATTCTGTCCTCCTGTATACCTCTTCATCCAGTGAAGGCAAATAGAACAGAATTAAGTCCTCAGTATACATAACAACTGACTCAAAAAGAAGTTGTCAGCTCTGTTTTACCAGATGGAGTTAAAACTGTTCAGCCAACAGAGTCATCAGCTGGCTCAGGTAATAAGAAAAGGTGATGGGCTCTGAGTGCTAATGAAGCACAATAGTCATTCAGAGCACATTGGGAAATGGCAGCAAGCTAGGCTGGTACTGTTTAGGATGAACCGTGGGCCCCAGACAGCACATTTTCCAACTGGAGATAGAGGCAATAAGTATTAAATTGCTACAACAGAATTATAAGGTAGTTAAGACACATAGTTATCATTAAGGTAGTCCCTTTGTCTTTTGCCTTTAGAAAAATCCTAAGGTGTCTAATAGGAGATCCCTAATCAGTGTTAAGGGCTCAGTCTTGTACTTTGTGGTTCAAAATACTTCAAGTGAAATCATCTGTATCCTTGCATCAATGGAGATACACAGATAGAAGGAGGAGTTTACATTTTTAAGTACCACATTTTAAACTAAACTAACTGTTTTCAGCTGGTTCCTGTGTCTAATGCAATAGTCAGTCCCCTGAGTTTTGTGATTAATTTCTTCAGATTTTATCCTACAGATTTAAAGTGGCTGAATTTAATTTTAGCACTACCATGGGAGCCACCACCTTTCTGTAGCAATATATACCTGAAAAAATACTAGCGAGAACCTTCACTTTTCTATTTAAATTATGTAAGTAGAGCTTGAAACAATAAGCAAATATACTTATATGCCAATATAAATATATAATGATAATATAAGTCAAGATAATAACATAGGCAAATATTTATAGGTGTATATCATGTCCTGGCCTTATCTATTTTCTCAAATTTGTATACTGCCATAATAGGTTTAATATTCAAAGTTAATAACTTCACTTTTAACAATCAATTAGGAGGTGATTAAATATCACCTAAGTTGCAGCATACCTGAACTAGGGTGTTTGAGAAATTAAATTTAAATTTTTAATTATTTTTTTCTTTTCTATTTTCCTGCATTGGTTTTATTGAAAAAAAAAAAACAAAACATGAACAGAGAGAGAGTCAATAGAAAAATAAAAGGCCTTTTCTGGCAGAGAAATAACTGACTTGAATTTCAAATTCTAATATCAGAATCCCTTGTCCAAATGATTCTATTGGTTTTGGTTGGGCTTTGTTTATTTGTTTGTCTGTAATTTTTTAATGTAGATTTCAAATAGAGTCAAAAATCAGATTATTTCTAATTATAGAAATTGAGAATTTTAAATTACTTTGTAGCACCTGTTCTGTGAAGTCTCTTGATTAATAGCAAAGCACAAAATCACATCAATCATTCTTTAAAGAACCATCAATAAATATTGCAAAAGTGTAAAGCCAGCCTGTTTATCAAGACAGACTTTCCAAACTATTTCTGACTTTTTGTTTATGCTTTAGCCTATGTTTTTTGAGTATCCCAGGAACTTCACTGCTTCAGGTATGAAAAAATTTCCTGTCTCTAATCACAGTGGGACTGACAGAGGTAAAAGCCTTAAGAAAGCTGAGAAGTACAAGAAACAGAAAAGGAATGGAGGTTGTAAGGAGAAAAGTAAATAAAGGCAAATATACCACCTAAGCTGAGATAATTGGGTTGTTTTGTTGCCAAAATTAAGGATAAGAGGAGATTGTAAGAAAAATCAAGAGAACAGGAATAATTTAAGCTTAAAACTACTGTTCAACAAATGGCCACAAAAGGCCCATAAATACAGTGAATCTGGGAACTTTCTGAATATTGGAGCAGTCCTGACTGAACCCAGCTGTCTTGAGGTTTTCCATGTGCAAGTGGGACAAGACAATAGCTTTGCAATTTTAAGATAACATTTGAGCAGATTGTGAAAGAAATTATTTATTTTAGTTACATGAAGCAGCAAGAGGTTGATCAGGATGGCAGAGCATCCCTTAAGCTGCAAGTTTCTAATGAGATGCCTACCATATCTGTGTATTTTGTACACACATGTAAATCAGAGATTTTAAGAGACATGCAGCTTAATTTATTCATGATATTTCTTCATTGCCATATGTATTCTCTTTTACTGGGGATTATTAAAATAGTGTATCTCTCTTTCTATGTCATGTCTAAATTACCTCTACCCATTCTCTGGTTAATGAGTCTGAAGCCATCCACAACTTTTTCTCTTGACCTCTGCTAATGTTTTTAGCACGTGACCTGCTGGGTACGGTGCAAATCACTAGTGACCATTTGTCCCTTCTACCTGAAAATAGGTTTTCATTTTAAATGAGTAGTCCATCCCAGTCAAAGACAATTAATTAGTCACATTCCTAGTGCATTTCATTCCTTCTCCACATTACCAGGCTACCCAAAAGATTCTTGCATTTGTTGCACATAACTCAAAACAGGATTTGCCATCAGCTGCTGGAATCTTACACTTGTAATTAAAGTGCTGTTAATTACTCTGTCATTTTCACATGTTTTGTTTTGCTCCCCCCAAAAGAGGCTGGCAGGTTTTTCTGTGTTGCACAACCCAGCACAATCATCCTGCTCATTAAGTGTAACATTAATGTAAGAGTGATCAGAGTGATACAGTGGCTGGTCTCAGTTATAATGACGAGCAGTTCCTCCAGATTCATTCTGACTTCTTATTAAAATTAGGAGCAAAATTTCGCTTTTTTGCTGTACACTGGGCTAGTCCTATGCATTACCTTCTCTTTAGCACAAGCAGCTTAATTTCAAAACATGCACTGTAAGAGCAATCAGTTCCATTCCCTCAGAGGGGATTACAGGCTAATCTTCCTGCAAATGTTCACTGAAATTCTACCCTTCACTCTCTGGGGACAAAATTATGGCACGATTAATGCAAGAGGGAATTTTGCCATAGAGTTCAGTGGAGCAGGGCTTTCTAGCTTCATTTTAACATACTCACAGTACTGCTGTAAAGTCTCATGAGTAATTTTGAAAATGGATTGCATTGAGCTGTGAGGATAACTGGCACAATCTGGCTTTTTAGGGCATGAATTTTTTACTGGAAACACCTACAAGCAGACACATTCTGTAAGCAAGCCTAAGAGAGAAATTCAAAGCTCCAGGAATAGAAAAAATTACAGAGACCATTGGGATTTCCTGGTGCTTGTTGTTATTGTGACTGCCCAAATGTTTAGGGTAATAGGAGAGGCTTCCCACAGATGCAGCTTTTACTTTGTGCCTTTCCTTAGACAGAGCTTTCCATAAACTTATGAGCAGTGTTAGGACCTCAAGACTATAACACATTTAGTAGCTTCAAAATTTGTTTTGT
Organism: Pseudopodoces humilis; assembly: GCF_049639895.1. Classification (NCBI taxonomy): domain Eukaryota; kingdom Metazoa; phylum Chordata; class Aves; order Passeriformes; family Paridae; genus Pseudopodoces; species Pseudopodoces humilis. The sequence continues at coordinate 34,983,185 of NC_142202.1, read as the reverse complement.
TGTTTTTTTGTTTTGGTTTTTTTGGTTATTTGTTTTTGTTTTCTGTCATCTCAATTTCATGTCTACACACAAACTAAAAATTATCAGGTATAATCCTTTGGAAACCAAGTTGTAGAATGCTTGAAAAACATTAATTTTAATTCTAATTATCTAGTTAAAACTCTAGAACTTCATAAAACCAATCAGACAAGAAAGATAAACCATGTATTTTAATTAATAAAAAAGAAATAATATTTCAAAACACATGAAAGGAAAAACAAGATGAATTTATTTCACTGCAGGTTTGAAAATAGACAATATTGTTAACTGTGTCTGAGTACCTTTTAATCATTTCAGAATTGTGCAAATAGACAAGGAAACAACAGAGATAAAAATATGTTACAGGCCTAGGTCATAATCAATATTAAAATTCTCTTTGCCTCTGTAAATTTAATTCAGCCAATCAACTGCCCTATCCCCAAGGGAATCAACAACTCCACTGAAATATAAAATATCCTCCAGTCAGAGAGGTCCTGCTTCTTTTCTCAGTCACATAAATAAAACAAAGGAACTCAATTTGGGGGGGGATAAGGATTCACTGGGAGAGTAGGTTTTTACTGATGGAACAGAATAGAAAGTGATTCTCAACTTTGAAAAAAAAAGTGAATCAGAAAAGTATTTATTTTGCTGTCCGTCTTCCCATTTTTCTTTCTTTACCTTGAGGTTGTGTTTTCTGGATACAATCAATAACAAGGCTGGTGCATTGCCTGGAGTTACAATGAGGGGTATAATCCCTCTGATGCTTCTGAGATATGCAGAGATTGTGCACATTAACTACTCCACAGCTTCATGGGCTCATCTCTTCCTGACCACAAAGGAGATGGAAAGGAAGTCACAGAGTGCATGTGCTGCAATTATATCTATTCTTTGCAAAGAATAAAGCTCATTGTCTCCTCCATTCCAAGCTACACACCAGTTTAAAAACTGGGGAGGAAAGTGTCCTTGGTAAAAGATACCATGGTCGAATCCTCTGGAGCAGAACTTGGGATGAGTACTGGAACAGATATTTGGATAAGGGAAGCCAATTAATAATCAGAGGGCAATCTGAGTCTAAATTTTACATTTCAGTTATAACCTGTGTACCATATCTGGGATTCAGCACTTTAATAGGCAGCATGTTCCTTCTCCATTGGAACAATGTCATTAAGTCCTGGGGTACCTGAAGCTTTACGGTTGACCTGAAATGTTAATTCCTGTGACCCTGATACATGTGTTGCACTTCAGGCTCACCTATAATATTAGGCCTGATAGTAGCATCATCAGACTGAAGCTGGATAAAATGTTTTGGTTAAATAAAATTGGGATTTTTGGAAAATAAAGCTCCTTCCATAAAGAAAAGTTAGATGGAAAAATCTCCAATACCACTCTTTCCTCACTTACTACACCCTCATTTGATCAGGAAAGCTATTTTTTTTTTTCAAGAAACTCCAAAATTACATTTAAAAATGGTTTTAAGTGCCTCAAGAAGCTTCACAAGGCCACAGACGCTGCAGATATATCTTCTATATACGACTGTTGCCAAGTTTGACAAGTGTGCTTTCCCAGCTGTATGGCTCCCTGCACCATATCATCCCCTGCTGCTTCACAAAGGTGGCAGGGAAGTGCTCTTATGAGTAGAGACAATGAAAAATGGGTCCTTTGTCTTATTTTACTGTCATTCTTGCAGTTTTCACATTTGATGAAAATGAAAAGTAGAGACAGCAATGAGACCTAACGCCAGTGCTCTTCAAAAGACAGCATGCTTCCACAAAATCCATAGCATGTCCAGCCAAGCAAGGTAGAGAGCTCTTCTTTATAAATTATTTCTAAATTATTTTCTTTTTCTTTCATTAGTAACTGTATATGTTTTACTACTTTCTTGTTCATCACTTATCATCTTTGAAAATAATCGCTCAAAAGGAAATGTCCCTGTGGTTCCTAAGTGGATACAGCATCTCAGAGGATGAGAGAGACTGAGGACAACATGAAGACAAAAATGAAGAAAAAAAATTTCATAGAATAACATGGAAAAATGCATTCCAATGTAGCACTGGGTCTGATTCTACTAAACAGTTAATAACCCCAACTGCTTAACAAAGCTGTATCTAGAAGTGCTTCAGGATTTTGAAACGCAGACACCAATATGGGAGGATATACTGCATTTCTAATAATCTGAAAAATAACTGAGTACAAGTTATTTAAGTATTTGAGAAGCTGGATTGTGTTGCTTGGGTTCTGCAATAAAATATAATATCAGAGATTTTTTTCCACAATGCATGCTTAAGAGAGAAGAAGAGGAAGGGAGAAGAAAGAAAGATAAAGAAGTTAGAGGGTTTTTTTTTAACTTGAAAATACATTCCAGTCTGAGAAAATAATACTTTTATAGATATTAGATCAAAAATAGCACATAATCAAAGAAATGGAAAGAATTTTTCCTGAAGGAATAAATCATAGACCATCAAATGTCATTTTTGTTACCAGACGGGAAGAGAGGTTTTTCGTTTGTTTTTTTACTATTCTTTCTTAAAGACAAGAACATTTTAAACAAAGGCAATATTTTAGAGCAGTATCCCATTACTCTGGGGCAAATACAGTACATTGCTTAGCAACCTTTTATGATTGAAAAACCAAAATATCTTAATATATAAAATATTACTGTGAAAAATGGTCAGCCAGCAGCCAAGTGGCTGGATGACTTGAATGATTCATCAAATTAAGATTTATTAAGAGGCTTTCTCTTTGGAGTTCCAACTGCAAAATCAGTAATGAAGCACAGCAATTATAGTGATCATAGAGGCAAATAGGCAATGATAGTTTTCTCTGAAAAGAGGAGGAATCAGCACTACTGTGCTCAAGGACTTTATGTACATTAGATCAGAAGAAATTGCTGTGTAGCTATTATGTGATGGGGTTACTAACTGCAGCAGCCCTGGCAGGAATTAGTGATGGAGATGGTACAAGGGAGCTCTTTCTCTCCTTTGCTCTCACTTTCACCTGTAAGGACTAGAACCATCTCAAGGCTGCACATGGCCAGGCTTGGATGTGATCAGCTTCACTGGCTACTGAAACCAGAGTCTTTCTGTTTTCATTAGCAGACAGTGTCCAGAAGAACAAAGAAAGTGGAAAAAGGAAAGGAAAATCAAACTGTGGACTTCTTGCCTGCTGGATGGATACCAAGAAACCTGACAGGTATGGAGCAGGAAGAAATCTTGTTTCCCTTGCAAGCTATGAGGTATTCTGGGCTAAGAGTAGACTTAACACTTGCATAGATTAGCAATCTTTCACCAGGAAAAACTAGGTACTTGCACATGTGAAATAATTTTTTTCTGTATATTTTGAATCATACTTTCATTTGAATGTTGAATTCCATATTTGAGCTATTTTGATGTATACAATTAACGTTTATGTTTTTGCCTTTCTGAAAGATAGTGACTGAAGCCCTGGAGCCTGAGTGTTAAAGATATGAGTGAATACACAGACCTAAGCACTAATCAGTGTGTTAAAACAGTACCAGACCAAAGAGAGCGCTACTGCACACCAAATAACACAAGCATGCTCTCAGCAGCCACTGTGAGACACTTGCTACAGAAGTAGATCTGGCATTTCTTATTTTTCTTCCTCTAGAAATTGCCACCTAGAGAGTTAAGCTGGCTGTGTGGCCTTATGTCCTGGACCTCCCCCTGAGCTTTCTGAAATTTCTTGCATTCTTACTCCCTACTCTTCTTAAAATGGCTGGAGGAACCCTAATGGAATACACAAGGTTGTTTCACAAATTGTCATTGCATTTTTTAATAGATTTCCTTCACAAGATAAAACAATTAGGGAAAGATTCACCTGTAAAACATATTACAATAGTACTTTGGCTGGATTTTTTGGTGATGGTAACATTTTTCTTAGAGCACATTAATTTCTAGCCAGCGCAATGATCCTGCAGCCATTGGAAATTCCCCTCAGTGGCATTTCTGCCTGACCAGACTGGACACTTCCTTGAGAATCTGCTAGATTAATTATACTTTGCATAATTGCTTAAGGACAGAAACGATGTTTCAAGATTTGTGTTTTGGGCTGAGGGATGTTAATCATGGGATAGATGTGAGCAGCACAGTGCAAAGACTGAAAGCAGAGTTAGGAGTTTAATTTACTTTCACAATAGCCTCCACTGAAAGCATCACTTCTCCATCCATGCAGGTAACCTCCCCAGGGAAGTCACTGCAGGAAGCAGAAGCTAAACCAAGGATTAAAGCAATCATTCATCTTTATTTTCTTTTGAAGATGGTTGAAAAGGCAGAATCTGATTTTGAATTATAAAGACAGTTTAAGAGTAGATACAGCAGAGGAGATACAAGACACTTTTGAGTTTGGTGGGATTTTTAATTAATTTTTGGTATCTGTTACTCTATAGAGGTTTTGCTGATGTCAATGAGAGGCAATCATGCCATAGTGCAGGATGAGCTTCCAAAGAAGTACCAAGTTTGAAGGAAGAAGCAGAGTGTTCCATTCCTTGTTTTTGACAGTGAGCCTTGAGTTCAGCTCAAGTGCAGGTCCTATTCTTTACATATTCACAGCATGCACAGTTTTATTTGTATAGCAAGCATCCATTACCTGAAATATGTTCATTGATACCTATTCTTCCTGATATATCAGGGTGCAATTTCTTCGCTCCTATGGTAAATACTTTAAAATCTGACAATAAGATACTTTTTCAGTCCTTCACATTTTCTTCCACATCTACCTCCATATTACGCCTTCATTAAAAAAAAGCCTTGAGAGCAAATACAAAAGAAAATATATTCAAGAATATAATGTCTGAATTTTTTGCTGCAAATGAACTTAATGTTTTCAAAACCACAATGTATCAGACCCAATTAGAATCCCATATTGAAATATTTTCTAAATTACCTTATTACTATTACTATTACTTCTCCCTAAATTATTAGAAAACTTAACTTACCATCTGTGTAGAGAAACCAGCAAGATTCTTTCTCTTGATTTTAATGTTTCTTCTAGAATGTTTCAGTTTAACAGCAGAACTACCTTTACTTTTTTTCCCTTGGTATTTTTCTTAAATTTATTTTCATTTTTGACATCAAAAGCAAGTGATCAGACTTGTGAAATGGAAAGTGGCACTGCTCCTGAACTAATGGGAGTATAGAAACAAAACAAACACAACTAATAACTTTTGGATTAACATTTGCTGTAAACCTAAATCAAAGATAATTTTGGTACCTTGAAATACGTTGGCTATACCTTGAAAAATACGGCATACTTTTTAAAGACTCCCTGGCATTATTTCACTTTCAAATAGAATTTGCAGAGTAGGAAGGCTTTATCATAGAATATAATGATACTCATAAAATCTCTAACAGTGAGTGAAGAAGGAGGTGGAACAGAGGCATCACACATCAGCTTACTTGCAGACAGGCAGCCAGGTCAAGTTGCTGACAAATCCTGATTTGCTCTGCTGGTGGTCAGATGTCTCTAGAAAGGTGACAATTCTCCTCTCCCTCCTCTCTTTCCAAGCAGAAAAGAATTCCTCATTAGTGAAATGGTTTTGAAATTTAGACACCTAATTTTCTGCATTTGTTCTGCATTTCCTCATTTGTTTCATAAGATAGCCAGGAAAGCATTGCTGCATAAAGCTGGAAGTGGGACACCTTAATAGAAAAATAATCACCAAATGAAGCATCTTCATAAGAGAAGTTCTAAGTGGCAGAGATGGCAGAGCTGAGTTTGCAAGTGAGAGTGGCAGAGTACCTTATTCAGAGGGGAAATGTAGAAATCTCTTCATAAATGGTCTTTTAAATGTGTGTGTATAGATTAGATATAGATGATATAGATATAGCTACATATATATATTTAATATAAGCAATACACTGGGGAAATGTTTCTGTATTTATTTTCCTGTTTCTAATTTCATTTTTCTGTTCTTTATGTATTAAGTGGGTGCAGGAGATATGACATACAGAGCAAGATGAGAGGAGTAAAAAACCAATTGTCTTCCACAGAGACACCTACAATTCACAGTAGGTTCTCAGAAGAATGAACTCCATATTCTTCTCTTAACTGTCATTTTGCTCTAATGAAACCTGTGACCCTCCTGTCAACCTCCACAAGCGAAATCTTATAAAATGGAAAATAATATAATATAATCTGCTCTGAAAAGGTAAATATCTAGTGTTAGAAAGTAGCTGACTGTGTTTAATCATATAGGACACAGCCACGATTCCTCTGTTCTCCCAAATGCTTTTTATATGTTTGTAAACATATGAAGCACATGAATCAGAGTGTTCGTATGTGGTGTTCCACTTAATAAAAAAATGGCACCAGCTGGCCTTGCACTATTGCACATATATATGCCTTCTTACAGCCTTTTGCTTTCATATCAAGTAACTTAAAAGTACAGATGATGCAAGTTGCCCAGTGTCCATTCTAAGAGCTACATGCTTTTGATAAGAAAATAGGGGCATGGCATAGATAATTGCATCTGACATTTTCAGCAGATTTAATATATTTACCTTCCTCTTTTGTTTTGTTTTGTTTAAAGAAAACTGAGTCAGAAAGCAGCAGCCCTAGCAAAAAAAAGCAAACAAAAATTTTAAAAAATCTATACTTCCTCGTTCTTGCTCATTTACCAATTCTCTTTCGCACTGCTGATTTCTCATGGGTTTAACAGCATTTCTGGGCCCACGACCTCTGAAGTAAAAATCGGAAGACTTCTGCTTCCTTAGTGATGCCTTAATTAGGTTTCGTAAGGGACGTATTAATGCAACCAGAATTCCCTTGCATAATTTATATTGCTAGTTACAACCATAAAGTAAAACCAGCATGAAAAAAGAAATTTGACTGCAAAATATTGGCTTGGAGTTCTCAAGGATCACAGCTGTAAAGACAAAAGCTCTTTAATTATCTATTTATCAAATTTGAATACAATATTTTGAAGAAAACATAATTTATTACAGATTAGAAAACACCAAACCAAAGCAAACAAAAAAAACCACACAAAAAAACCCCCACAAACAAACAAACAAACAAGAGCCTTGTAAATCCAGGATGAAACAGAATGTAAAACGCTTATAATGGTCAAGTTTCACGAATAAGTCATAATTTTGAAGATAAGTGTACATGGAAAGCAGTACAAAGAAAACTTAAAGTACCAAGTATTATAGCAAGTCCACAAATGTAGACGAAAACACCCTTAGATAACTGCTAAAGGTAGCAGTCTATAGGTTATTACAACAAGCACTGTGCCAAAACAAAATTAAAATCCCAGAGAGCTAAGGAAAAGCAGGAAAGAGCCAATTATTTCACATGCATTGTGAACACCTGAAAATAGTAAATTATCTTTTCCTTGTACCTGATTTTTTTAAAGTACATCAGTGGGATTAAGATTGAATGCCTGAAAAAAAATAATATTTGAACAAAGTATGTCTCCTTCCTGAATTTCATGATGTGACATTGAAAGGCATCATGAAATTTGCAAACACACACTATCAGTGAGGGAGAAGGATTTTCTGTTTTTAAAGCATAGATTTTTACTGACATAAAACCACAGAAGAAATGTGTGAATATTTGAATAGCCTTAAGAAAAAAAAAAATCTGATAGGCAGTTTTAAGAGTTAGGGAGCAGATTCAGAAGTGTTCACAGATCAGCTTTATTCTGTCTTTAATGTAGCTACCTTAAGTTTTCTAATTTCCATCTAGATGAGACATGTCTCATGGACTTAACTGGGGTCAAACCATGGTATTACACATGGATCATTTCCAACAGGAATCTTTACACTGGCTTCCTCTTCATGAATCTGGCCCTGATTAAACACAGCTACTCCCTTCATCCAAACACTCTAAACCAACCAATTTTCCTCTCCCTCTTCAGACTCCTTGACTACCAAAAACCACTTAAAATAAATATTCACCTGGTTTTCATGATAAAGGATCAAATCAGATGATTAGCTGGCCTAAAGAGTGCATTCAGCTGTGATGAGTGGTAACTCTACCATGAAAAACAACTAATAAATATTAAATTAGTTTCATCTAAAAGCTCAGGGCACAAAGTTATGTACTGTATTTGCTGGACTGTTAGCAAAGTGGAAAAGGCTGCAGGTTAACTTTTAATGTGTACTTAAAATGAAAATTTTTTTGGCCTTTGTACTGCTTTTATTACACCCACATGGCAAATCAAGTTATGCTGATGCACTCACTAACTAACGTTTAACTTCTTATAAAAATAAGACTCTTCCCTACAGACATGAAGACGAGAACAGTTATCAAGAAAATGTGCATGACTTATATCTGATTACTAAGTTGTTCCTTCCTAGGTGTTCAGAATAGAAGGGTTTAGCAGGAACTTAAATCATTTGAGCAAATGGCTTTGAAAATAAGTCTTGAAGTATGTCAAATTACACAACCACAGCATGAAACACAAAGTTTTACATCCACATGGAAACTTAGAAATGAGGACAAGCATCAGTAGAGACAGAAAGATGAATGAAAAAAGGGATCAGAATTGTAAGCCCGTACTGTGCCATCTTAGCTGAATACACAGCTGTGTATTCAGCTTAATTTAAATTGCCTAGAAGTGCTTTCCACATACAAGTGCATGTTTTTTCAAATTTTAATAATACATGAATATATTAATTAGTAACTCTCCATGTTGCAAAAATGAGATGTAAGCAGACAAAGAACCACTAGTAAAGCATAAAAGTTCTTTCCTACTACTTGAAAGAATAATTTTCCATCACTGGGAATTACACATTTGTTCAAAGGACCAAACTAGGCTGGATTTTCCTTCAAATCTTACTGCTTTGTTGGTGTGCTGAGTCTGTGCACACACTATGACTTCTTTAGCATTTCCCAGACCCTGACTTAGAGAAGGTGAGGTGCTATTGACCACATTTAGACTAGGTGATTGTTGCAGGTCCCTTCTGTGAGAAATAAGTTAGATGTACATGCTAAACCTTGACCAGTGTTCTTGTTGCAGACTGGTTGTATGTTTCACATTCAGATAGTTAATTCTTTCCTGGTTATTTATTCTGGTTGTATTTACCTTTCGTTGTTATGTCCCTGTCCCGTCAGGAAACCACCGCCGCTGCTTCCCAAAATGGCGTCCGAGAAGGAGGATGACATAAGGGCTTATATGTAAACAGGGAGAACCAGAGACTCATGGGACACACACAGACTAATAAAGACCTAGAGACAACGAGCTACACTAAAAGGAGGAAATAAGAACTGCACCACCAAACGAGGAAGAACCAAAGGAGCCCCCTGACTTCCTTCCAAGAGCTGACATAACCAAGAGGGGACTCGACCAGAATGACATCCTGGACTCTGAGGCAAGAGAAATGAGCATTCCTGCGGACTCCTGTGAGGAGCTCAGAGTCTGCAGTGTGGTAAAGTCAATCTCTTTGTCCTTCTTCGCGAGGAAACTGGGAGCAGTGGCGGTGTGCGCGACTCCTCGGGCCCCCACCTAAGCTGGTTCTTTGAATAAAGGCATTAAAAGGACCTCTAGTCCGACCCACTCATTTCACCTTCCAACTAAAAAACTTAAACTATTCTGTTCTGTTGTATTCTATTCAGCACCTCCAGTACCCACTTGGAAAGCTTTGTCTGAGACTGCTCATGGTGGAGAGGCAGCTGCAGGGTCCCTCAGACTGCATTCATTTTAGTAACAGCTTAAGCTGCAGAACAGCCAATTCCCAGCCCAGCAAGGAGAACTGCCCGAGGGAGCAGGCTGCAAAGAGCTTATTAGGCAGGCCTATCACATGTGTGACATTCACCGGTCCCAGGACAGCTTATTTCCCACTGATACCCTGCAAAGAGAACAGAATCTGACTGCAGGCTCTGCAGAGGCCACTGCATGATGGCAAATGTCACTTCACAAAATTAAGAGATGGTATTTTTCTGGCCCATTAAACAGTACAATCCTCTGTACTTATTTTCATTATCAAATCCTGATAAATATGTGCATTAAAAAGAAATGTTTATAAAGTGAAAGGCCAAAGGTGGGAGGGTGAAATACTTGTTTCACTAGCTGTTCTAGGAACAAAGCTTTCATAACAAATCACTAGAATCACAGAAAATGTCTTGGTTAAATTTCCTGGTTTTCAGAACATGACAGTAAATATGCTCAAAACTACTTTAGTCAAACTGAAACAGGTTTTTTCTTTCATTTCAGCAATTTATCGTATTCTATCTAGCTGAAGAGAAATTTACCCTGAAAAATCAGTGTAAAAAAACTCCCCACCACTCTGGAGCAGTCATGCTTAAGGAAGCAAACTCAGTTTTCAGAATCGTAAGGTTCTTTATTTAGGTTTGTTTTGCTTTGGTGAAATCTGAAGAAACACATTTATTTTTTCACTAAATAAAAAATAATTCCTTTACATGTCCTGATTTTGTTATAATGTGGTCCTTATCACCATCTGGGCAAAACAGAAGGATGAAAAAATATCAAAGCCCACTTCTTTGGAAAAAAAAATCTGCAGACAATAAAGATGGGAATAATCTCTGTAAATTCTAAATTTCTCTGCTATCTGAAGTGGCAGATCAAGACTTTTCTGCAGGTGAAACTTTTACATATTGAAAGTGAAATTCTGCCTTTCTAGCAGTATTGTGTATGTTCAGATCCCAGTTGTTGCCTTTAGGAAAACTCAGTATTCAACTATTAAATCTTTTAATATTTTATTTTCTCCTTATCTTAATTAAGACCTTTGTCAAGAGTTTTAGAGAGTCACGATAGAAACCATAATTTTCTCTTGTCAAAATATTTTCATAACCATCTGCATAAATCAGGGTTCCTCTGCACTTCTCAATGAGAAACCTGCTGTGTGTGCACTTATCCTAATGCATGGCTCCAGTGTTTGGTTTGTTTGTTTGTTTGTTTTTTGTTTGTTCATAGCACGATAACATGGAAGGCAGAACAAAGACTCGGGGACTTTAAAGAAGGATGTGATCTGCTTTCAAGAGATGGGAAATCTAATGAAAACCGCTCTGCTGTAGCAGTGCTGAGTTGCATTCACCAGCACAGAATAAAAAGGCTTTTGGTTTTTAAAAGTCCAAGCTGAGAAGTTACCCAAGAGTTAAGATTAGTGAAAATTCTACACAAAGCAAAATATTGTCTAGAGGATTAAGCTTAATGCTTATTTATGTTCCTGGGGTAAAATAAACAGTGATTAATATGAAATGTGATTTACATACCAGTGTGTTAATATTCTGGACATTAAACAGTAAAGCCATGGAATTCACACTGCTTGGAGCATTCATGAGTTACCCAAAGCAAGATATTTAGTGCATGACAGAAATGATTTATCACTCCACTACCTTTGCATTTCTGTCGCTGTATTATAGCAAAGTAGAAAATGAGTAAAATGGCCATGAGCTAACGCTTAGGGGAATTAAACTGTGAGACAGATCAGAAAAACTTTAAATAGCATCATTGTGAGAGATGAATATAGAAGAGAAATGCTCTGGTTGAAATGTATAATGTGAGGCAGTGGAGATAAGGTTATGTGTCTGGACACACCTACTTAATACATCCTGTAGAACATTCACTCCCATTTGGACCAGTTAGCTATGATGGAGAGACAACTTTGAATTAGAATAAAGACTAGGGGGTCTAAAACACATTTGAGAACAACCATAAAACTCTACCCATTTTTACTCTGAGGAGGAAGATTGTGGCTCTGCGCTCCTGTGCCAGCATGATGTTGGCATAACTGCACCGAGGGGACACTCAGCACTCCAACACTGATGTAGTGCAGAGCTGTACCCACCCAGTGAACTACAGCCATAAATGTTCTAAATGCTTTTTAATTGCTCCTAATGAATGCTGCAATGGTTTGGCATTTAGTTTTCGTTTCTGAAAATGTTTGAAAGGATGATTCATACCAGATTCAGGTCACGGGGAAAAAATACAATGTAATTTTTTAATGCCAAATCTATTTAAGTGTTTTTGCCTAAAGGCAAAGCTCATGATATTCACATCTGAAAAGGCTTCAACCACCACAGACAACATGCACTTCTGAATGTGTATCAGAGTGGCCTCTGAAAACAAGATGTCACGTCCATTTTGCTGACCAAGAATAGTTTGTCATGCTTTATATGCTTTATAAGAAGGCACAAAGATTTTCATTCCTTCTTCACTTCCCCATAGCTATAAAACTCATCCATGTAGTGCCCCACCCATGGGGTGATAAAGAGTCCCATAATTTTTGAATTTCAGTTATTCCGCTGTTTTTAAATTCAGAAATACTATTTCGTTTGACTGGAAATGGACAAAACACAGTAAATTGTCTCATTATGGATGCAATACATTTACAAGTTCCCTTCCCTTTTCAATGCCTCATACATCTTCCATAAAGCACTCATTAAACGCTCCCAGGACAAAGGTAATTTATTTATTGATATTAAATAGTCCAAAAGTCACCAAATTGGAGGAAGCTAAGATATTAGAGGTTAAATCTTACAGAAGTATCTGAATAGAAATTTAAGTAGATAGCTTTAGAATTGAGGGCTGGGTTTTTTGGGGTTTTGCTTTTTCTTTTTTATTTTTTCAGTATTGATGAAAAAAGCTTGTGCACAGAAGCTCTTTCTGGGAAACAAATACAAAAATCACTTTATTTCATGGAGAAAAAAATGCCTACCACATACTTGAAAGGCACCTGCTTGGAGGCTCTTGACTCTCTTTTTAATTAAAAAAAGTACATTTTCTCTTTTTCTGTTTAGTGGCCCTCTGTTTGAAGGATGTCTAGAAAGATGATATCATTATTCTCAGAATACTATTTATTTAAGAGTACGTATGATGTTTGTATTTCTTACAGATAAATTCTCTTCTTCAGACAATTTGCCTGTTTCCCAGATCTTCCCTGGTGTCATGGCATGCTGTAGCTAGTGTCACATCTGTAATCTTATAAAATAACACAAACCCCATTTGTTTTCCACACTTAAAATGTTCAACTTCCAGGGATAAGCTACTGACCTAGTCATTCCTCTGCTCTGGCCCCAGCACTGGCATTTCTTGAAGAATTAGGGAAGTCTGTAATGAACCTTGAGGACTTAGTCTGGTCTGACCTAGTAGAAGGTATGCCTGCCCAAGGCAGGTGGGTTGGAACTAGATGATCTTTAAGTTCTTTTCCAACCTTTCCATTATAGATTCTATGATTTAAGAGCATCCTTTCTATAATCCCCACTCCTACAGTTAATACTCGAATAATTCAGTAACCAGAAGGAGTTGTTAAGCCCTTTTAGTAACTGAGTTTGTCTTTTATCAGCAAAATATTCGTGTTATATTCGAAACACCAGGGTGGATATGCATGCTCTTTTCCTGTCTTTCCTGGAATTTTTTGCTGCGTGTACACTCTCTGCTTTTTCTCTAAACAGCAGTAACAGCACAATGGTTTGTGGTGGCTGCTTGCCCTTCTGCACTGTGCCAGTCTGCCAGTAGCTGACCTCAGCCAGGGGCAAGAGGGCTTTCACAGAAGTTCTTAGAATAACAAAAAATTGTGAACAATCACATCCATGGCAGAAAGGGGAGCCAGCTATAGCCATGTGCCTCTGTGTAAACAGACGTGGTGTTCAGCAGTAACCTTGTGTATTTTAATTATAATGAGTGGTCTTGCAGAGGTTGCACAACAAAATTGCTGAAAAAGGTGCAGAAATAAATGAATTCTGCTTAGGATAATCTTATTCATAAAATCACATGTAATATGAATAGTATTAAAGAGGAGGGTGGGATGGGGATCTCCTGGGTCAGCCTCTCAGAACTGACCTCAGTGAGGTTTGTGCAATTCTCCTTGCCCAGGAGGACAGCCGTGGGCATACAGGATGTCAAGCCCAAAAGCCTTTGGAAAATTACAATTAAAGAAAATAAAGCATGGGTTTGAGTGAGTGGTTTCTGAGGAAAAATAATTTTCAACCTGTAGTTTATAACCTACACTACTCTTTGGTTTTGAGTTTGTTTGGGTTTTTTTTTCTTTCCTCTTTCAACATACTTCCTGGAGTCTAAATATTCTTTCTTTTTTTCTTTTGTGGATCTATGTCTTTTAAACAAAAGCAATTTTATGATCCTTTGAACAGATTTTCTTTGCTGTCAGTTGGAAAAATGTAAGTCCCCTGCAAGAGATAATATAGTAATGTCTTCCTCATCACAACAGGCTACAGGCAAAATACAGACTGCTGTCTTAGATATACCAGGCTTACCAGAATCACTAAGTCAACTAAATAATAAGTCAAAAATATGCTGTAATAGTCTGTATCTGTGCATGTGTGTATAATAAAATCAATAGTGTCTGGAAGAAAAGTCTTTCTTGTTGGAAAAACAATGACGGTTTATGCATGAAGCACAGAAAAAAATGACTTCCAGTTAAGATAATCATATAGATACATATTATGTCTGATTTGGTTAGTTTAAAATTAAAAGGAAAAGAAAGAAGAGAGAGTTATTTTTCCCATTTAATTGTCTAATGAAGTCCCTGAAAGTATATAAATAATAGAGATTAGACTATCTAATTGATTTAAAATGAAGGATCTGTTTAATTAAGAGATAATTTACTGTTTTCTTCTTGTGGTCTCCTTCAAAAGTGTGATGAAAACACTGCTTCTGTACTGAGGTATGTCTTTTTTCAGTCTAAAGTCTGTCTGTATCCCTCAGTTCCAATGAGTTGCCAGGCAGTTGGTCAATTAGTAATTTAGAATGAAAAACTTCAGAAGGAAAAATGCACAAGCAAAATGCATTGAAGCATCTATTTCATAAAAGAACAAAAAGGAACAAAAAAAATTAAGAGGAAAAGGAAAAGAAAAGGAAAAGGAAAAGGAAAAGGAAAAGGAAAAGGAAAAGGAAAAGGAAAAGGAAAAGGAAAAGGAAAAGGAAAAGGAAAAACTTTCCTAAGTTAGAGTCCAGAGTGGTTTCTATATATATTAAAATATGCTATATATTTTTTAAAAATCTAAAATAAGTTAATAAATACTTAGTAGATGGGTGCCATCCTAAAATAGATCATAGGATTCTGTGTTATTATGACAAGAATTCTGATGACTTTTGTCACATGACCTGTCAAAGTCATAATCTTCAGTTTTAGAAATTAGATTGTAACACAAATTATCAGGAGCTTATTTTTTCATCTCAGCTTTTTCTCACAGATTGTTGGAAAGTATCAGGATGTATCTGATAAGAGGTCCAGACACAGAAGGAATCAGAAATGCATTGAGGAATGAGTAGCTCTGGCAAAGTGCTGACCCACAGCAGAGGGACAGAAGCAGGTAGTGCAGAGGACAACTTCATTCAGAAGAAGAAGTGATTAAAATGTTTTTCTTTCAAGGGAGAGTTTGAAAAAGATTGAAATTATCTGCAGAAGATATAGAGAACTGATTTGACCAATATGAAAGACATTATAAGCTGACTACTGAAATGCTGAAATTCACTGAAAGGAAAGAAAAAACATTTGAACCAAGGTATCACCATCTCAAAACTGTGTGAGAAAAAATTAAAACCCACAGAATTAAATCCCTTAGCTAAGAAAGAGTGAGAGAAGATGCAAGGAACTCTTCAAGCAGTATTTCTGAGAGGTTTACTTGAGGAGTTGCCTTAGTTTAGTTGTGTCTCCTCAGCACAGGGAACCAGCAGAGAAGTTGACTCTCTTCATGCCCTCTTGCCTCAGTCCAACAAGATGTTGTTGAGGGACACATATGACTCAAAGAAGTGAAAAAAGCTTTGACACCTTCTGATGATTTAGCTTTCTGCATTTGAGCAGCTGCTTCCTAAAGGAGCCTGAGCAGGACAGCAGAGAGTGGTGTAGGGTCTTAGGGACCCTGGCAGGTCCAGAGCATCTTGTGCCAAACAAGCCCACCTGCTCTTGCGTGGTTTGGGTCACTGAGTGCTCTGCAGTCTCTGGCATCCTCCAGCAGGGCTGTGTGTGCCCACATGTGCAGACCAGCCTGCAGCTGGTCAAACCACTCCACTGAGCAGCAGAGAACACAAGAAAAACTCCCTCAAAAAAAAAATCCATTTCTGACTGAGCTGTACCTGGGAGCAGAATATTGCTTCTTGTCAGTGGCTGAAAGGCACTGATGAACTCTCCTGCCAGCAATGACACTGCGATCTTTGTGATGTCCTGTACCTTTGGAGAAGGAATGATTTATTTTACAGGTGCAATTTTCCAATGAAAATATGCACTTTATAGACCTGATACAAGACAGTTATGTAATCAGCTAAGAATAAGTAACCTCAATTTAATATTTATTTGCATATGAAAAAATAAAAAACATGGTCTACTAAATTTTTTCAAATGTGTCAAGCAGAGAAACTATTAATGAGTTATTCCCAAGAGGGACATCCATCACAAGCTGTTTCTAGAGTCTTCTGCTTTATGCATTGATAGCAGTAGAATTCAAAGCAAGAATTCATAGCAGTATGCCAAATCCAAACTACTATCCATTATTTACATCCTGCATGTAAAGTGGATAAGTCACTACACAAAGTATTACATCACTACATTTCCTATATGTCAACTACATGTTTGCATGGAACTGTTTAATCTGATAGCAGGGTAATCATTTGAACTGTTTAATCTGAGACCAGGCAATTCATTACATTTTTCTTCAGTATTGGCTTTTTTTTGCAATTACAGAAGAAGCCCAGAAGTCACAGAAGTTAATTTCAGACTCGTTTACCCACTGAAACTCAATTTTCACGTCTCCCACCTACCTGTGCACCCACCTTCCCCAACACAGAATGTCATTAAGGGCCACCCCTGAGATCTCATTTTTCACAACTATTTTTCCCTGTCTGAGTGAGTGAACATCTTTCCTTCCATTCACAGAGCTTTGTATGGGACAAGTCACTTCAGGCTTTTTGTCACTTAACTTCATCCACTGCCCAAGCTTCAAAATTTCTCACACAGCCTAATTGGGCTGACAGTGTGCTCTCAGGAGCTTTTCCAACCAGAGCACGCTTTCAGTCTCATCTGTCTTTCAGGACTTCTTAAGAGCTGAAAAACAGCTATCAGAATAAAAATCCTGAAGTCTAATGAAATTTATTTTCTTTTTTTTTCAGGGAAGACATTTCTCAAGAGTAAGATTTGTTGAAAACATGACAGGTTTTTAGCTTAAAGCTGCTGGGGTTTGCCTCATGCTAGTTTTCTCTGGCAAGTCATTGTGACACTGGTAAAAAACCTTTGTCTGCACTTGCACTGTGTTGCTCATAGGTGGATCTGATCAACAAAGCCAGAAACCTTGCTTTATTTCAGCACAGCAGCAATCCTACAGAGTTGGAAAACCAGCACAGGGATGAATTTCCTGGATACTCCTTACCTTTTTCAAAGTAACATATGGATGCATATGTCTGAAACATTTTCTAACTTTTTAACCCTTCTGGGAGTTGGGGGAGCCCCAGCCAGCTTCACAGGGCTTGAAATGCTCTGAAAAGCAGTTGGCTGAGTTTTCTATCACAGTTTCTTTTCACTTGTGTAGATACTTAGAGCATCAGTCCTTTGTAGTGTTTGTATGTCACCACTCTTGTCTTCTTGAAACATTTGTCTCATATCTCAAAAGCTGCAGGGTCTCCTTGCTTTGCACACCCCCTGGTTCCTGGATAGGAGCATGAAGGGCTCTTCTGACTCCAGCACAAAACTTTTTTTTAAAGGACCTGTACACAGATTCTGTACAGCAGGGCAGACAGCTATCCTGGCAACCATGAGACACAAAAGCAGAGGGACACCTGCTCTGCTGCCACTTATCAAAGATGTGTCTTTCTTGCTGACCCAGTTTCAGGATACATCAAATTAACTGTACATTAGCTGTAAGTGAGGAGTGATGGTGAAATGCTTTATGGTGAAACAAGGTTTGGTGAAACCTTACCTGTTACTGAAGGGGGAATATTGGTGCTTGTGGTGCTGGCACTGTTCCTTGGTGGAACGGTCTCTGCTCCCTTCTCTCCACTACTCTGTCCCCAGCTCCCCTGTACAGCCTCTGTTGGACTCTGCAGACCTCTGCTCAGCCAGGGACTTCACTCACCTCCCACATCCTCCTGCCTGCTGCAGAACAGGAATTGTCTCAATCTAGTTTATGTTACCACACCAGTGTATATCACACATCCTTCATTAGAATCAGTGTCTTCACATTTCTTTGGTCGCCATCTTATCGGTCTTTGTTTTGTGGGTCTAGGATGAAAATGGAGATAGCTCATACTTGCAATTTTACCCTACATTTTTCACCAAAACATTGAGATTCTCAATACATGTTAATGAAGATTTTAAATTACTTTCACTACAGCAATATAGTATTGTTCTAGGACAGTATTCATCATTTCAGTCATTATATACTTTCAGTAAAATTGTTACAGCTGTGTTTGAGGTGAAAATAGTAATTAAAGGGATTATGTACTGAAAAGGTCCAAAGTTTTTCTCTATGAACTTCTTGAAGAAATCTAAGTTTTAGCTCACATTTAGTTAGTTACAAAATAGCTGTTGCAATCAACAATTTATCTTTCTAACATTATTCTATCTAATGTCACCACCTTCCCTCAAGTTTAAATGTTTTAACATTGGCAATAAATGCAGCACGTGCAAGGGATAATTGATATGTATCTTGTATTGTCATCAAGGATTTAAAGCACCACAGAGAAAGCAGAGTTCATTGCTTTCTAGGGAGTCCTTTATCTGCAATGAATAAATAAATGTTTGATCAACAAGATCTTCCTTCATATTTTCTGTTTCTGTCACAGAAAGATGTAACTTCCCATCCAGACACCCAGCTGAATGGTTTAATAAGAGTGTTTCCAGTTTTAGTATTAGCATATGAAGCTGTTTCTTTCCCTATCTGATTTAAGTGAGAATAAAAAGTTCAGACTCTTTCCACTGAAAGAGATCAAGCCTCCAGCTTGATTAACAGCACTAATTAGAGACAAATGTATTCTTTTAGCTAAACATATTTTTGAAATGCATTTAATGTGCACTTATTGCTGACTGATTTTGTTTTCCTTGTGAAATGATGAGAGTTTAAATTGTTTTAAAACTCTTTACCCCCATGAATATCTTTCTAGATAGCTGTTCATGGAATAGTCCTCAATCTTTTAAAGCATCTGACTATGTCTTTCTCTTTTGCAAATTTCAAATGTGGGGGGGCGGGGTAGATAAATTTGGCTCCAAATACCTATTTGTCTCCCACTGGGTATTCTTTCTTTTTAAAGAAAATAAATGAAAATTTCATGTTCAGAATCATGAAGTATATAGTAAATTAAATTCTAATTTTTAATTGGATGGAATTTTAATGTCACTGCTAATAATGTAATTATTTGCTCTTAATATTAAATAATATATTTATATATATATATATATATATTCATAAAATGTTTCCAGGCCACAGATTAAAATTAATGAAAAATAGGGAAGTTTCTGCTCCTATACTGGAAAATAAACATAGAACCAATATTGTAGAAAAAACAGATGTGCCATAGAATTTTTACTCTGGTATGATTCTCTGTAAAGCTTTTAGATGCATCATCTTGCATATACTTTGTAGCCTGCTTTTGTTAAGGATGGAAACTTGCTCTCATGAATATGTTTACAGGAAGGTGGGAACACAATGAGAAGTATTAAGTGAGCAACCTTGACAAGATATGTTACGTTGTCCTTGAAAGGCCATGGGGCATGAGAAGGATAACAGCAGGTATTTCAAATGGAGACAGTAACGTACCAGCCCACATCCTCCTGCCATCCTAGTGCTCTGATGTCTGGTCTCACTGTGTGGCCTCTGCCCCTTCTGCTTTTGCTCCCTGGGCACTGTGTCCCAACAGCCTGGAAATCACATGCTTTGGTCCAGAGAGGGCGTGAAGAATTCACATAAAAAAGAAGCAGTCAAAGAGGGAATCTCTCAAAATGCCTTTTTGTTCACTCAAGAAAAAAGAAAAAAAAGGTATAGTAGAATAGGCCTTGATATCTTTCTTTGTTACTGGGAACAGTAATCTCGAATTTAGACAGAAGATGAGTTCCCAAGAGAGCAGGAGGCTCTTTCTGGCAGTCATTTCCAAGCCCTGCAGCTCTGGGAGATGTAGAGCTGACTTCACTGAGTGGAAATGTTGGTTATCCGGGTAAGCTCAACCCAGTTTTGACAAAGTCAACTTAATATCTCACTGGAGGCAGCCTCTGCTGCAGTGCTGCAATTCCCTCACAATATGGATGAGGTGCAAAGAGTTTTTGGCTCACACCTCTATGGGAAAATGCCTAAAAATTCACAATCCCCCTTTCCCCCTTCTTCCCTTCTTCCTCTGCTGCCCTGGTTCCCAGCATCTTGCTCCCACAGGATGGTCCTGACAACATGGTGCATCTCTAATCCAAGAAGGCAGCACAAACAGGCTGCCTTACATCTCCATGGCCATTGAGGTCCCATATCTATAGGCTGTTTAAGAGAGAAGGGGAGAGAGACAAGACCTAAAATCTTGTTTGATCAGAAGATTAATCAAAACTTATATAGTTTGGCATGGCTTTTTACAAGTTGGCCCTTCAAAATTAAATTTTCCTAGTTGATATTGTTTTTCCCTCAATTTGTTCTACTTTGTGGCACTGTGTTTTTGACGGATAAGTCAACCGGAAAACCTCAAAAAAGTAGCTTCCCTAAGAGAATCTGGGTGACCTAAGTCCTTGCAACTTAGATGCAACTGAGTGCACTCAGTCAGAAAGGTCTTCTCTAAGTATCACAATACTATACAAATACAGGCAAGTGAAAAACTGTCATCACTGTGGATGTGCTTGATGGACATTTTTTGGGGAAAAAAAAAGGGTACATTTTAAAGGTTTTCTGTATTTTCAGCATTGTACTGACTTGATCATTTGTGAAAAGAGCAAACCACTGTTGACATTCATCCACAGAGAAAAGTTTAAATTTTATACACTACTGCACCCATTATAGCTCAAGACTAGTTCATGCTCTCAAGGTCACCCTTCTTTGTAATTCAGTCAACAAAATTTACTTTTTGTCTTGCTCTTAGGTCTTTGGGGATTTTTTTGAACTGAGCTCAAAACTAGTGTGGTGAATGTGGCTACAGGAATGAATTAAGATAGCAATTTGCTCTTTCTTTTGCTCAAGAAAAAAAAGATGCAGAGATGGGAAAGATTAAATGGAAGAGCTAAAGTGACTGAATCTGACAAAATAATAATAGAAAATAGATATTTGCAATCCTAGCTCTTCTCTCTGACCATGAACCCCAACTTAAAACGTTTAACACCTTTAGCAACAACAACATTGCTATATCATTTAGAGGTCTACTGATTATAAAATAGTAGATGCATTTTTAAAAGCAACCAGTAGCTGTTATCTTGTCTTTTAACTGTAGATCTTGATTTTCAAAAAACAGCACACAGACACTACAAAAATTTTGTCACTTTAAAAGGAGTTTTCTTTTGCAGGGTTTTTACTTTATTGTATTTTTTTCTCAGTTGTATTCTTCTTATTTTTGCTAGTGCATAACTTATTTTATGTCTACGAGAAAAATTATAATATGAAGGTTCTCCCTCCCATAAATAAAGGTGATTTATGGGGAAAAATGAAGGCACAATATAGGCAGAGCTTGCTTAAATAAATTTGTAGTAGCTGACAAATACAAAACTAGTGTAAAAGCTAAGAAAAGATAACAATTGCTCAAGATACTACTGCAAGCTGCAAAATAATGTCCAGTAAGATATTGTTTAAAACTAGATTTATTGAAAATTAGATTAATAAAGCATATTGATTCGACTGAGAAATAGTGCCTTAGCTGAAAAAAGCACAATCATGGTAAAGCAATTGAGAGCTCACTGCAGAGGAAAGTCCTGCTTTGCCAATGTGATATTCAAAAGTCAGCAGTATCTATCTTTTTTCATCTCTGCAGCTTTTGTGATACTGCTTCCTGTGAACCTTTGTTGTATTAGTTTTGGACAAAATGCAGTTTACTAGATACTAAAGTTTCATCATCCTGCATTTAACATCTGCACAGAGGTGTCCACCTGAACAATTACATCTCAAGCTGACTTTCTAATCAAAAGGCACTGAGCTGGAGTTTGCTTTCTTGACCAGCAGACACAATTTTACCTGAGGAACATCCAGGAACATCCCTGAGACTTTAACTCATGATCCAGAATACACTGAGCAGTCTTAGGGGCCAAGAATAGGCAGTGCAATAGATCAGCACATCTTCCAGTTATATAACTCCATGTTATGGGGTTTCAGGAGGGTGAATAGGAGAAAGAGGGAGTCAATTCCTTTGCAACACTGAATTGTTTCAATTTTTCCCTAGAAAAGCCAAAGCAGAAGGCTTTCTGGGAAGTGCTTTTTGTCATGGCCAGACAGGACCCTTCAGTACTTACCATGATTGTCCCAGGTGAAGACAAAAACTCACTGTGAATTTCAAGTCTTCTTAGCAGAGACATTTCAAGCTAGTTAAAGAAACTACCTGCAAATGACAGCTATATAACTCAGGTGAAAATTATAAATAAATGCATTCATGGTTGCTCACATGAAAATAATTTGTACTTTGCAATAGATCAGCACTGACTGCAGAGAGGAAAAGAGAAGGATACACAATATGTTCCTAGAAGGAAAGCAAAAGGGGAAAAAAAATATATTTAATAATATAGCATTAAATCTACCACAATATAAAAAAGATTCAACAGAATTAATAAAATAGATTTAACCACACGTTTTCTCCTCACAGAAATCAAAAACTGAAGGTACTAATAAAATTACATTAGGATCAAAAGATTTTCATTTATTTGAAAAAATATTGCACCAGTCTTTTATAGAACCAAATGAAACCAGAGATATTGTGGACATATAACTTTGTCTCCTTGGTTATGCTTTCTACCAACTTCTTTATTTCAGATAACTTTTAATACCTGAATATACACATAATTCTTTTAGAAGCAAAAGATCTCTTAAAATCTCTTCTTAAAAACAGTTATTTTTTGATCACCAATTGCTAAAGAGTTATGCTGATTCTGACACTTTCATAGTCTTATCTATAAAAATATCTACAACTGGACTTTCACTGAGGGCTTCATTTTAGAATACTCCAAAATTATATCTGGGGATAAAACAAAAAAACAAAATTTTGATTAGAGATTTCTAACTTCAGTAAAATTATCCTATAATGTTTTTAGAAGTGAAAAATATGCAAAAATATTTTTTTCTTCTTTTTCATTGAATTCTTAATTTTGACAATTTGAAAAGAGTAACTCAATGGAATTTCTCTTGCCCCACATATTTATGAGTTTTCTTGTTATTAATTCTTTTCAATTTAAAGAACAGAATTACTGGATCTTTTTGAAGTTACTTCATCCAAGGTGAAAATGGAAAAAAATAGAAAAGGATGTATTTTTTCTTCTCTAAGAAAAGGGAGATCAAAATTTCATTCCATGCTGTCAATTTGCTAAGAGTAGTGTAAAAGGGAGCATAGATGATCTCTGAAAAATAATGAAGTTTTTGTTATTTAAATATTTTTACATGATATCTACTTTCAAAATTTTTCAAAACGTCAGACCAGAACAGTCCTTATAGATAGACAAAATTTTTTGACCAGTAAAAATAAAAAATGAGCTTGGATCCTCTCAGTAATTTGACAAGCTAAAATACTGAAGCTTAAAAAGATTTCTCTCTCAACATGTAAAGCTTCTTTTGAAAGGGATAAGATTTAAAGCTGATTTTGAGAACCAAAACAAAAATATTTTCAATCCCTTACTAATACTTTGTGCCTGAGACAACATTTACAGCTGCAGAAACAGCCCCCAGAGCCCCAAGAGGCTGTCAGCCCTGGGAAGGCCAACAGGAATGGGAAGCAGAGGGCAAAGTCTCCTTTTCAGACACCTCACACTGTTGGTCTCGCCCTCACTTCTTTGTACCCAGCACTGACTGTAGAATTTGGTTTGGTGTCTTTGTCCTGGGGTTAGCCCAGGAACAGAGGGAAGCAGGGCATTCCTGCTTGTTTGTTTGCACGGATGAGAAATAAAAGTTGAACCTCAGTGGTCTTTGGCTTGCAAGAGCCCAGATCAGAGCAAGGCTACTCCAGCAGTTATGCCATCATCGACCCCAGCTACTCCATCAACCTCCTTGTTTTGCTTCATCTTCCAAAGCCTACCCAGTGTCTGATAACAGGGGAGAAAAATATAAACAGATTCAACTGAGTCATCTAGTTGCAAGAACAGAACCTTTTTGACATTTGCTTGATGTTTCTATTTTGAGACTTCTGTATCATCTTTGAAGTTGCTCTTTGGGCCTCTGCCTTCAATCCTGTATGCCCTGATTTAAACATTGAAGACATGAGCACTGGCATGCTGCTCAACACTTTCCACTTCCTATGACACTGTTTTCTGCTGCTCAAAACTTCATAAATATTATGATTTTATGCTGAACTTTCCATTCCTGGTATGTGTCTTAGACTGTGTTTTCATTTTGTTTTGTTTTTAAAATTTTTAGCCAAAATTAGGTTTTCATTTCCAACAGTATATTCAAAGAAAAAACACGCATCATTCTGCCCATACAGAATAAATAAAAAAACCCCAAACCAACAACCTAAACAAACTAAACAAAACATTCACAACTACAATATACCAAACCCCAAAAATAACACGGAAGTGGTTGATACACCTGAAGGCTGTGCTGACATTCAGCAGGACCTGGAGAGGGGGTTCCAAAGAAACCTGGTGAGGTCCAACAAGGGCAAGTGCAGGGTCCTGCACCTGGGGAGGAATGACCCCAAGTGCCTGCACAGCCTGGGGACTGACCCACTGGAGAGCAGCTCTGCGGAGAAGGACTGGGGGTACCGGTGGGTGACAAATTGTCCATGGGCCAGCAGTGCCCTTATGGCCAGGAGGGCCAAGGGTGTCCTGGCATGCATCAGGAGCAGTGTGGGCAGCAGATGGAGGGAGATGATCCTGCCCCTCTATTCAGCCCTGGTGCAGCCACCTCTGGACTGAACTGTGTCCAGTTCTGGGCTCCTCAGCACAAGAAAGACAAGGAGCTACTGGAGAGGGTCCAATAGAAGCCACAAGAACAATGTGGGGTCTGGAGCATCTCTTATGAGGAGAGACTGTGAGAGCTGGGCCTGTTCAGTCTGGAGAAGACTGAGAAGGATCTCATTAATGCATTTAAACCTCTCAGAAGAGGGTACCAAGAGCATGGTGCCAGATTCTTTTCAGTGGTGCCCAGTGAGAGGGTAAAGGAGCAATGTCCATAACCAAAACACAAGAAGTTTTGCCTCAAAATGAGGCAGAACTTCTTTGCATTGAAGATGGCAGACCACTGGAACAGGCAGCCCAAATCGTGGAGTCTCCCTCTCTGGAGACATTCAAAACCCACCTCAGCATGCTCCTGTGTAATCTCTGGGTGACCCTGCCTTTGCAGGGAAGTTAGACTTGGAAAACTAGGAAAATGCCCCAAGATGTAAGGTGGGAGGCTACTTGGTAGGTTAAGAGGTTAGGCCAGACCAGGCAGGTAAATCCCCCCCTGATTTCCTGACTGAGACTGGTGCAGTGATCTCAGTGTTTCCTGCCAGAGTGGTGCACAGGAAGAAGTCAGGTCAGTGTTTCAGGTCTCTCGCTGGATTTAACGATTACATGGTCAAGGAGAAACATATTGAGCCTACAAGTAAGTATATGGGGTGGCAGGGATGGTGGAAAAGTGAAAGCAGTTTTCTCTAGCAGAAACCACTTCTCCTGGACAGAGGCTCACTCTTCCCAGCTGGGAGCCTCTACAGATCAAAATGTTTCCAGCTTGTGCAGAGCAGGAGGAGAAGCAGCACCTTCCCACACACATTTTGGCAGGACCTGAGTTTGCCTGCCTTGGAATGTGGCAGGCCTTTCAACATGCAAGAGTTCTGAGCACCACTGCCCTGAGAAAAGCCTACTGGGGGAGCACACGTGTCCTAAAAGTAGAGATATGGTTTTATTGGAATTTATGGGAATTTTTTAAGGAATGCAACATTGAAATAATATGTAGTTGGTCTGACTGGGGCCCATCACGCATAAATAAAAACTAAGAGGATCAAATTTTGGGGTTGCAAAGGCAGATTCTGAAAATTTAGAAGCAGTCCCAGTGAAGGCAGCCTGTACATTCTTAATGCATCTGCTTTAAGTGTACCCGTTCTTTGATCTAAGCAGCATCACATCCGGCCACAGCAACATGACAAAGTCCATTCAGTTTTCCCAGGGCTTTGGCAAGATTACCAACCCCAGGATCTCTAAGGAAAGGATAATTCTAAAGTGCAGTGAATTCTCCACTTGAACCCAGAGAACACAATTTATCATTTTGCAGTGGATTCAACTGGCAGGATGAAAAATCCTACTGTGTATGCCTTAAAGGAGCAGTAACTGACAGAGAGAGATGCCATTGCTTCCCTGGAAAGGAAGGAAAAGATGTAGTCTCTGTTCCCTTCTCCTCAGCCAGGAACAGTAGGGCATTCTGAGTCCACGGTGCTAATTAAAGATCAGATGTGTTTTCAGACTTCGGGGATTCCTTCAGTACATGGATCATTCATTTCTAAGTAACACAGGTTGCTTCTTCTTCACTGTGTTCTTTGTAGAAATTTCTTTTTTTTTTTGGCTCTTTGATCCAAATATTTGACTGGTGTAAATTGGTACTGCTCCCTAGGGACTTAGTTTTTTTCAAGATAAAAGAAAAAAGCTTTTTAAAAGTACTGCTTTGTCAGTCTGATGGTGAAAAGATGAATAAGAATGTCTGCTGCTTGCAGTATGCGACTGGTTGCCTTAATAATACAGTCAAAACTGGGTTGAAGGAACACTGTATAGGACAAGTAATATCACCAGAGAAGTGGAAAGATAACCCTGGCAGAAAAGTTTATGGCAACCGGATTGAAAATGGACATTGAAAGAAAAATTAATGTACTCTTTTGTTGCTCTTCAATTATGATTGAACAAACACAACTCTGGCATTTTATAGTGGGTTTGCTGAGCAAGCTTGCTTTACTCATAGCAAGAGTTATATGATCAGATAAAGCTGCTGTCACTAAGTGTAGAAGGGAATGCAGCATGGATGGGTTAATCTCAGTACTTATAGAAGCCTACACTGGAATCCCTCATGGTGCATCTGCAGTCAGTTCTGTAACAGCACATTTCCCTCTGTTACACACGAAAATATACTGTGAAGAATTAACAAGAAAAAAAATAAGTTTTATGGAACAATTTATGTTAGAATCGGTTTTTAGCTATTTATGTTATTTGAAGGTACAGTCAGTGATGTATTTTTCTTCTGGTGTAAGATTTGTCATTTGCTATATATTTTCTACATATGCTTAGGTAGTCAGGACTAGGAGTTTTAGATGTACAAGTACATGTACAAACTCAGAGAGGACTGGTAAACTATGGGCATGATTTTCTGAACATGAGAGAGTTTCAGGCTCTCAGTGGCTGATCTGTTTCCCAAGGGAAAGTCTTTTGTGAATCTTTTCTCTCTCAAGGACTGTTGTGTAAATAAGATTTTAGTTCTCAAAACAATATCACACAGATGTTCTGAGAGTGTTTTTCTCTTGTCCCACCAATGGGATGAAGGAGGTGGTGTTCATTGTACCAATCAGGTTAACCTGTATCAGAACACCTTATAAAAACGGTTGAAAATCCAGAAATAAAGGCTTTTGCCTCCTTAGAAATTAAATCTCCGCTGCTGTGACATTGAACCCTTGCTTTCTACTTTGTGTCCTCTGGTGACACTAAACCAGTGTATTGAGATTTAGGAGAGTGAAAAGACTAGTTTCTACAACCTAGAGTGTTGCTGATTTTCCAGATTTTCCAGAAAACTTTTAGGATATTTGCATTTGATGGGAAATACACAGACTAAATGGGTGTCCTTAGATTTGGTTTATCGATTTATGATATTCAAAACTTTTTTCTTTGTCCTCACATTTCACTGTTCATAGATTTGTCCTATCTGACTCTCAAGTGCTTTTTACTCCTTCTTTGAAAACTCCTGAACACCTTTTTTTTTTTTATGGGTTTTGTTTGTTTGTTTGGTTTTTTGTTTGGTCATATTTTTTAATTAAAAAGAAAAGTTTTTATCTCCATGTGTAGCCTTGACCTAAAGCATGTCTCCTTGTATGCTCTGGCAGTGTCTCCATCAGGGGTTGTCCCCATTCTCTTTGCAGTCCAGGTCTCTCCCCTGGAGTGTTTCTCACAGAGCCACACAGTCAGCTCTTTCAGCAGCAGTTACATGACTATCCAGCAAAGAACTTTTGGAGAAAGAAAAAACCTGACCCATTCCAGTGACGGGTAAAAGAAGAACACAGTCAGTAGGTCCAAATACTGAGCAAAGAATTCAAAAAGAGAATTAACAGGCAGGGTGCTGGAAAGGGATGTGGGGGTGTGGGTGTGTATGGAGGTATTATGACTTTATTAACAATATTGATGTTCACAAGGGGTGGAGTGCTGCAGACTAACAGCTCAGTCAGCACTTCCAAGTAATACATTTTTTTCTTACCTTAAGCCACAGAAAGCCCCCTTTTCAAACAGGTGCCTGATACATCTTCTGCTATACAAAACTAGTGGGTATTATATAACCTATTTCAAAAATAAAAGCAAACTTTGCTAATTTGAATTTTGTTTTCCTTTTCCTATAGTGTCTCAAGGGAATTGAAATTTGTCAAAAAGAACATACAAAATAGTGCTGACAGAGTTGCAAGCACACAGTACATTTATATTCCCAGGGTACCTGTGGAGTGTTTTTCCTGATTTAGAGATGCTCTAGAAAGGGATTAAACCAAAGCAGTACTGAGGCCCTTTCTATAATCACAGTTATATGTTGTATCAATTGTTCTGTTGAAATCAGTGCTTTAATAGATAATATTTATGCATTTATGCATTAAGATTACAATGATGTCTTAACTTTCCTAGTCACAGGTGGTAGAGCCCTAGAGTTCAAGCTTCTGCTTCTGTGTGTCTTCTACAGTTGCTCTTCATCTTCCTTGCTCTCCCTTCAGTTTTGTCTATCTTCCTTGGCCCCAGCACAGCATGGAAGGAGAGTGCTGTCTTTTTTTGCAGTACTGTAGCTGGGGGAGCACAGAACACCTGGAGAAGTAGGTTTGAGCCATAAATGTGTCTTCATATCTTGAGCATGTGCGCTCACAATTTTATTAATATATATCTGTGACCTTATTTTTCTTTTGAAAAAGACTAAAAATCAAACTTTGTACTGAAAAACACAAATTGTAGATTTTGGGCTGTCTTGTGCCTTGCATCCTAGCGCGCTCTTACTATGTCACTCATTTCCAGCTAGAACCCCCGACTAGAAGCAGTAGTTCATTCACCATAGACAGATCCAAACTGGGGTACATGTTCATGTAATTCATAAATTCCCTTCTGTCCTGTGCAGAAGGAAGCAACACATCCCACATGTCTTCCTAATAGAGAACCTTACATTAGGAACCAATAATAAAGTACATCTGGGAAGACTTAGCCACCGCATGCCTTGGCATAATTTGAATTAATATCAATGAACTATAATGTCCTGGGGTGACTTTATGATACTGGTATCCCCAATCGTCTGGTTTATGTTATATATTAAGTTCTGCACCTTTAAGACTGGCTTTGAGAGCAAGAGAGGGGGAAGAAGAAGCGTGCAGTTTGTGTTAAGGAAAAACATCACTCCCACACCATCGAAATGACTGGACCCCAGGACATATGTGCACGCTGGAATTTATGGAAACTGTGCTTTCATTAAATAAAATCATTACTTCCTAGTTATCCTATTTTAATAATAAATTCCCCTCTAGGCATAAAGTTTATTTCATAAAAGATCTATTTATGTAAGTAAAATTGTTGTGCTTATATTGTTAGTTAACCAATTTCTACATATAAAATTAAGGATGTAATTCATATGCAGTGCCTGAAATACAATATTACAGATGTATTCAAAAGAGAAAAACTCACTTTGTCAATAGAAATATTTCCAAAGACAAATTCAAGTAAAAATTACCAAAGAAAACCTTCTTTAACGCACTTTTATCTCTGCTTTATTTGGAAAGATTAACTCCTGCACATTCCTTTTTATTGCCTTATAGTTACACATATGAAAATGTATCACCTATTTTAACTTTTTATCATGAAATTTTTGCTTTAAGGAGCAACTTCTTTTTCTTTTTTTTTCTAAACCTCTTTTTCAAGTATCAATAAAAAATATCAAGTGAGTCATTCTCTCAACATAATGGCAAGATATGATTATTTATATTTGTTGAAGTTGTACTTATTTGCATATACAACCCTATCTCTACTAGTTCAAGAAAAAAAAAAATTAAGATGTGATGGTGATATTAGACAGCGATTAAATACAGCAAATTTTAGAATCATAGAATAATTTTGTTTGGAAGAAACCTTAATGATCATCTGGTTCCAATATCCCTGCCATGGGCAGAGATACTTTCCACCAGAGTACCAAAGCCTCATTCAGCCTGAAGTTGGACACTTCCAGGAATGAGGCATGCAGAGTTTCTCTGGGCAAACAATTCCACCAACCCCATCATGAAGAATTTATTCCTGCCATCTAATATAACTCTACACTCCTAAAGACATTGTCCTATTACTATCAGTTCTTGTGAGAAGTCCCTCGGCCATTTTATTGAAGGATCGTTTTAGATGCTGGAAGGCTGCCATGAGGTCTCCCCAAAGCCTTCTCCAGGCTGAACAGCCCCAACTCTCTCAGACTGCCTTCACACAGAGGTGATTTAGCCTTCTGATGATTTTTGTGGCCCTCCTCCACACTTGCTCCAACAGATCCATGTCCTTCCTACATTAGGGGCCCAAGAACTAAACATGTTACTGCTGGTGGGGACTCAAAGAGCAGAGTAGAGGGGTGGAATCACCTCCTTTGTCCTGCTGGCCACGATGCTTTTGATGCAGCCCAGGATATCACTGGCTTTCTGTGCTGTGAGTGCACATTGTCCAGTGATGTTGAGGTTCTTGTCTACCGAGACCCTCAAGTTCTTCTTGACAAGGCTGCTCTCAGCCCCTTCTCTTCCAAGCTTGTGGTTGTGCTTGGGATTGCCCCAACCCAAATGCAGGGACCTTATTCTTGGCCTTGTTGAACTTCATGAGTTTCTCACTGGCCCGCTTCTCAAGCCTGCCAAGTGTCCTGGAAGTGTTAAAAAAACTTGTGGATGTGACACTTGAGGACATGGTTTAGTGGTGAACAGGATGGTGGTGGCTGGGTTGATGGTTGGACTTGATGATCTTAAAGGCCGTTTCCAACCTTATTGATTCTGTGATTCTATGTCATGTGGGACAGTATCAGATGCCTTGCACAAGTCCAAAGGGAGCTATTACAGCAGACTCACCCAGTTAGCCAGTGCAGTGTACTTTAGATGATGAAAATCTTGTTCTAATATATAGTATTTGGGACACAAAAAATAGATGACATTGCTCATGATGCTGTACACAGCATTTTCAGTTTACAGATGGTTCAGTTTTATGAGTGAGGTCATGGATTCTCGACAGACTCAATGGACACCCTGAGAGATACCAGTGAAGGTCATATCTATTTTTTCTCAGTTCTTGTGAAAATGACTAATTAATTACTAATTCAGAGGTAAGATTATACTTGTCCCTTAAACTGATAACAATACTGTAGCTGCTGACAGTCATAAAGGCAGAACAGCAAAACCACTCTCCCAAATCATTAAACTGATATCTTAGCTGAGTGTACTACTGTAAGTGATGTAATAAATAACTGCATGACAGAGACTCTATTAACTTTGCCCTGGTTTTCCAATGTTTTAATGGAAGGAAAAAATACTAACATAAATTTTAATTACACCAAACATTCTTAGTAATTTTTTCATGAAGCAGTAGGGCATATTGCATGCAAACACACATCCTCCAGGATCTGTTCCATCTCTTCCTTTTTAGAAGACTTTTCTTCTTTATAGAAATAAAAGACACAAAACCTCCTTGACATGCATCTGTTTGTGATTTTAGATATTCTACCAGAACAAGCAAACTGACAGCAATCATTTTCCTGCATTGTAGGTAGTATGTCAAGCACGGCACATCAATTCCCCTTCCAGTGTTTCTATTTGGGAATTAGTGGAGAAGATTAGCTAAGTACCTAGGAACTGATACATTATTAGATATGTATGCAAGATAGGCTGGTATTTCTTATATCAGCAGTTGTAGTCAAGATTTTGGTGAAGAACATCATTGGGATAGTTTAGGAACAGAAGGCAGATATATTAAAAGCATCTCCCTCAGATAAAAAAAAAAAAACTTTTAATTTTATGTAAATGTAGTAAAATGTCCTGTCATTATTAAAAAAGGGGAAAAAAAAATATTAATTTGCTCTTGCAAATGATACTAAAATACCATAAAGAAAAAATCACAGATAGGAAGCTTGCCTATGTCATATAGTAAGTACTGTAAAAATGCTCTGAAGTTATTTTTTTACTGCACATGAGACCTAAGCTTTTCCCCTGTGCTTTGAGGGAGTGAATCTTCCCTCACACTGAGGGGCAGGGGCACTGCCCACAGAGGCATAGTGGGCAGAAAGGGGGAAGTAAGCAGCACCTTTTACATTTATTCTTTGCATATAGCTCAACCCCACCCTGCAACTTCCGCAGGTGAACTGGCATGCCTTCATCCCTGCCACATCACAAGGGCAGTTTCAAGGGTTTAACACCTTGAATGTGGTTAGGTCACCCACCTGGACTTGGATTTGAGCTAAACACACTGAAATTGAATTCAGGGCTGTAGTTTTGCTATGGTGTGATCCTGGGTAGAATTTAGGCTGTGTCTCTGCAGCTGAAACCCTCTACAGCTGTCCATGAATGCATACAGGATCCCAAGGGACAAAGTCAGAGCTCTGTGAAACTTGTCATGGGGGCAAAGAAGCCCCTAAGAGCAGAGTGGCTGTCAATGCCCGCCTTACTTACCAGTGTTCATACAAAAGGAATTGCCTTCTCTTCTCTTGCCTGTTTTTCTTCTGTCCTGAAGAAGTGCTGTGCAAGAGAATTCACTGGTGGCATCATTAGCATGATAGCATCATGCAGCAGTTGCTTTCACCTCCAAAGCACTTTGCAAGTATTAGTTTAATTGATCTTTTGCATGAATCGAGATAAAATAGTATTTTATCAGCATTGTCTGAACATAACCGAGACTTACTCTTTCTGATAAGTTATTACTGAATATTTCTGAGAATTTTCTGCTCACAAATCTTTTTCTATCTTGCATATATAAGGATAGCTTTCAAGAGCTTACTCAGAATATTAAAATCTTTACAATTTATTGTGGCCTTTGATTTTAATGGGTTTGTTCCTGGCAGTGTGGTTCTCATAGCTTTGCTATTTGTTCTCTTTATTTATTTATATTCAAGGCTTTATTCTTTGGATAGCTAAGTTAGCATTGCAAATTATTTCTGAAGATTTTGCTGTAAGTGGTCATGTCCTAGTGTCAGTTAGGAGCATACAGTCTAGCTGAAAGGTTCTGGGACTGCTGAGATATCAAATTCACTCTGGTGTGTATAGTGCCCAGGTGAATACATATGTGAGCTGCAGTGACTCAGTGGGAGAACACTTGCTTGTCTTTACGAGCTCCACATGAAACACCACGGCATCTGTTCCCATCTTTACAAACTACCAGTAAAAATGATGCCTTACAAATGGAGTGCAGAAATATCCATAATTAAACTAAAACAAAAAGCACATATTACTGTAATGAGGATTAAAAAAGCAGTTGATATCCATAAAATGTGGTTTGAGATTTCTTATTTCCTGATCAAGGAGATACATTGTACTACTTCCTATATCAAGGAGAATCATAGTTCCTATGACATTGCTCTTACTGTTCGTGTTACTGTAGAATTTCAGGATTGAGATTTCAGGCTACAAAGATTCACCATGTAAAAACACAATAAAGTAAAGTTCCCTATCACAAATAATTTACCATATGGGAAAAACCAGGCAGATGTACCAAGAAGATAGAGGGATAAAAAGATAGTTATTTTTTAGCACACCACTTCAAACAATGGTAATAGCAAATGTCATCTTTTCAAAGAGTTATTAGGTCTAGAAATTGATGTGATTAATAGGGTTCAGAGTAATATCATTCTCTCCATTAATTTGCTATTCCATATCCTCAGTAAATTCATATGTATCAATTAACTGAATATTTAGTTCTCCATTTCAGTCCTCTGGGGTCTGAGGCAATGAACTGCTGAGGAATTTTACTTAGAAGTAACCACATGCATTTCCAGTACTGATTTAATTTCTGATATTGAACTTCTTACTTCCCTAAATTGCAGATACAGATGAGAAATGAGTGTGTGGGACCTACAGTATAATTCCAGTATATTGAAAACCTGACATCCCTAGTTTATAAATATGAATATAAAAGAAATGTATGGATGAAAAATAAAAATTACTGGTACCAGTGCCTAAAATTCATTGTTACTTCTGAACATCAGCAAATTATCTACCTACTTGAATGTTGTTGTTTAGTATGTGGAGACGTAAGTTCCAGCAAGATTGTTTTTCCAATTTTCAAATTTTAACTTTTCTTTTATAGTCTATTTAACAGACAAAACAGGAAAAAAAAAAATGGTGAGCTGGTTTCATATGCTATCAGTTGCATTTTCCTATGCACTCTCTTTAAAAGTGATATAAAGAAACAGTGCATAATCTCTGACTGATACTCTGAAATGTACTATTATTTAGACCAGGCTTTTTGTTATGCAAATTACATGCTACTGCATTTCAAGATGAGAACTAATCATGGACAGTGAAATGAAGAGGAAAGAGATGAAAAGATGGACAGCAAATGAATTTTATTTATTTGACTAAAGGTTGAAAATGTAAAAAAAAAAGGATAGGACAAGCCTGACATATCAGATAAATGCAGATTGAAATTAAGGAAAAGTGAAAGTAAAACAAGTAAAAACATTTAACACTGTGATCAAATAAAATATTAAACAATTTGGCACCTTTTTTCCCTTTTTTTTAATCAAAAATTCTTTCTTATTTTAGCTAACAAGAAAGTGATAGGAAAATTTTTCACCTTTCCTTCATTATTTCAACTGGTTCTGACCCATTTTCTCACTATAATGTTATCTAAGATTTAATAACTTGGTAATTTCTGACTTTCCTGTTGCCTAAGAACAAATTGCTATTTTAATTTGAATGCAGAGTCCATTTACACTCATAAATAATGACCAGTATTGCTGAATTAGTAATTCTAATTGTTCTATTTATGTAGAATGTGATAGTCCTCAGCCTCTAAAAAGCTCCACTTTTATAGTGTTTGATTAACTTTCCTTGTCTCCTCATCCCAGGTGAGTGTGAGAAATCCACTGTGAAATGCTAAGTCCCCCTGGTCATTCATAAGATATTCAGCTGAACATTGGACACCACACTGATCCACATGAGAGATGTGCAGGGAGAAAATTGCAGGCAGAAGCAAAATAGAAATCTTTCAGCTTAAGACCTGATGGCCATTTTCCTAAGCTGGCCCTGCTTACCTTTTAAATATTTACAGTGCAATAATGATTATCTCCTTCCTGACAGGGCAGGTAAAATCTGTCAAGCTGTTTGTTCTGTTAACACTCCAGGCCCTAGAACTCTTATCATAGAGAACCTATGGAGAAAACTCACTTCTCTCAATGGCACAAAATTAGCATAAACTTTTTCTCTCCTGTATATTCAAGTCTGCTTCCTGCAAGCATAACATGTATGCTGATATTCTTTGCAAGGGAAACATTATCAGGCCTGCATAATTGATCTGAAATTACTAGATCTCATTTTTCCCTTCCAAACTCACTTCAAATCCCATTATTCCAGTCAGTGCCAGCTGGCATGCAAGAATACAGTAGGGCAAGTAGGCCCTCATCGTTCACTGTAAAATCCTCACTGTTCCTCTATGAGGTTTCAGGACACCCCAAATGGAGTTGCAGCCTTGGCACTGTGGAACAAGCTGGTTTACTGTAGTAATCACTGTCTTTACATTACCATACTCTCACAGATAACTATTGCATTGTAGAAGGCAATCTGGTAGGAAAGCTCCCTAGAAAATTTGATGTAGTTACTAGATGCAATACTGGCATATTTGTGTGAATATCTATTGAAATGAACTTCAGTGTCCTGGGTCATTTACAGAACAGGACTAGGAGACATAGAAACCATTCTGGGCTTAAAGGTCTCTAAATTAATGGCACTGGTGAGGGGATGATACACAGCCAATCTTGACAAAATAAAATTACATATAACTGGTTTGTGCTTCTTCTACAGCCTTTTACACCTCAAAAAATTCAGAAAGCAGCATGTACATAATTGTTCAGACCTCTTCTATAACATGTAGTTCTCTCAAACCTTCCAGATCCACACCTTACCCTGCACTTTGTTGCTACTAGTTTCCTGAAAGAATTGGCCTTTTTGATGAACTTCTGACACAGACCAGTGTTTTCACATAAAGCCAGGTCGCTACACATCTCTAGAATTCTGAGACATTTTTGAATTTAATATCTACTGCCCCCTCAGTTTGCCTTTTGCTTTCACCTTCTTTCACCTTCTACTGAAAGTTGACATCTTTCAGCAAAGTTACTTCCTTAAGTGAATATAAGCTTTACCACAATCCAGCAAAAAGATTAAATTCAATTTTACCTTGTTTTTCCAAGGCTATGAAGCATGGCAACTAAGTGAACATCTGTTCAAGTACAACCAACACAACTCTACAGGAAAATGCCTATAAAATTCTAAGTAAATTCAGTCCTGAAAGAAAAACAAAAAAACTCCCAAAATTTTATATTCCTTCCTGCAGAGTGTCAGCTGCCCAGGACTTATTGCCACAGTGAAGTTTTTTTAAAAGGCTTAGCAATCAGTGTGAGCATAATGCAATTGAAATCAGTGAAGCTCTGCTCAGCTGCATCAGCTGAGCATATAACTATAAACTGGAATATTAAAATTCACAGGTGCTCTCTGTTACTCAGTATGCAACCCTGCAGTTTTGCTAAAACACAGTAGAGAGATTATAAAATATGTAAGTAAATTTCTAATAATGCAGCTTTAGGTTTAAGTGTATGGAAACAAGAATTAGAAACATTCTGGCATAAAATTTCTCCACTTAAAAACAACAAGGAAGGAGGAAGCCTTTCTTCACTGACAATTAAATATTTCTGATAGGCTTTTACTATCCTAAGTACATGTGAAAGTTTGCAGGCAACATTTCACATGACTATACATATATACTTGAAGTTAAAAAATTATTAGTCATACAGCATGTTTCTAAATTAAATAGACTTGTTCTGGTTTTATTCTTATGTCACATCCCTTACTGGAATATCTGAGTGTTTCTCAGCTGCACATGGAGCAATGTAACTGGTATCAGTACTGTGCTATCCATACCCACATATTCTCTCCAAAGGGTGAACAGTGTGCATTGAAACATCTTATCTTGATTCCTTATCAAATGCTGATGTTTTCAGGGGTATTTGGTGAAGTATTATGCAGCTCAAACATATATTCAACCTTACAGCACAGGAAGCTGCTGGGTGAGACATCTAAGGGCCTTGGCATCCAAACTGGTCTCCCTCTGGAAAGCACCCGGAAAAGGGCTGAAGTAAGAAACGGCCTAATTACATCCACAGATGGCATATCTAAGCCTCTAGACCATATCAGAAAGCATTAGTTATTTATTTTAAATCAAATTAAAATTAAATTAATTAAACTTCAATTAAAAGGCTTATTTCCTTCCTGATTTCCTCCAGTTTTCTTTCAGATTGATGAAACAATCCCAGATGATGTAGTCTCACATTTATAATAATGGTTTGCAGCTCAGCCAATATAGTTTGGAAATATCAGAATTGAAGCATCCCAGAGTGTCTTCAGGGAAGTATGAAACACCAGGTTTATTACAAGATCAAGATATATACCATTAAGTTAAAGCTTTTTTAAGGCCAAAACCTCTTTCTTTGAGGAACAATTAACTTACATTTCCTCCCTTCATTCCCTGTCTAGCATGTCAACTGTCACACATTTCTGAAATCTTTAGTAGCTATTGCAGTTTGAAATTTTCCTTTTTTCTATCGCTATACCTGACCCTGTTAGGCTCATGGCTGCTGAGCAAGCCTTGCTACCACCTGAAGGTTCATTAAGCCCGATGCAGAAGTATACAATGTAGCATTTAGTGTAGGTGTGAAAATTCGACCTAATCCAAATTACACTTCTCATTTGTTGAGTTTATCCCCTGTATTTCTTGCAGCTCTGATAGCCCTTAGCCTTTACTCCGATATTTTATGGGCTTGAACTGTATACCCTTCTGTTCTTTACTCCTTTTCACTCACCTTTCTTAAATTTGTGTCTCAGGAGAAATTAGTAATAATAATCAGTGGCTGGGTTGCTTTTAAAAATTCTACTATTTGCAAGTAACCAGATGTGGGCTTTCAACAGGGCACTCACTCATTATGCCAACATGAGTCAATATAATAAAAAAAAAGAAATTTTAGATATATACTGAAAAAAGCTGGCAGATCTAAGTGTCCCCTACGCAGAGGAAAATTCCTTTTTCTGTGTGTTGTTACCCACTAACAACTAAATTAAAGCTGGTGATTTTGAAAAACTTAGGATCCAGAACAGTAGTGAAGAGAGAAAAGCGGTAATAGGAACTTCTTTGTAATCAGCTGAAAAGTTTGACAGAATTTTGAGGTTTGAGCCTCAAATGCATGCAAAATGAAGCCTGTGTTTAACTAGAGACAAAACAAATTTTGTCTACCTGTGATTTGCCCATGGCCAGGATTTTTTTCCAAAAGGATAGCTAGAAGCTTTTTTGGCTTTGACTTTGGACACAGATGAATACTCACAGCCTCATTATTAGAAACACTGTTGCTACTCAATTTTAAATGTACATAGAGGTAAAATAGTGCCTTCCTGCACCCCAGATTTCTTTAGCTTACATGTGATCAGAAAGATGGTTTTACCAAACAGCTAATTTTAACATAGTAAGTAAACTTTATACTCACTGTAATTCTCCTGAGATAAGTATTTCCCTTAAGTTTTACATGGTTATGTTTCCTTAAGAGATTTCTTTAGAATGGTTCAAAGCCCTATTTAAAATTTGCATAAAAATGAGTATCAAAGGCAAGTTGTACTATATTATCTACTATGAGAGAGGAAAAATAATAAAACAGTCAATGGGCCTTTAGCATATATATGCAAGCATAAGCTTCAGCATTTTCATCTTATTTTTTGGTTTTCCTTCCAGTACCTCAGAAACATATGTATGACATGGAGGTCATAGTTTTAAATGCCTTGAATAATAAAATAGTCACCACTCCAAATTGACAGTCATTGGGGTTTAGTTTTGTTGGAGTTTTTAATGATACACATTGCCAAGTCACCATTAAAAAAAAACAAAAACCAGAAACCAAAAAACAAACCAAAACAACCCCAAACAAACAAAAAAAAGCCCTAATGTCAAATATCAGAATAAAATGTCAGAATAAAAAAAACGCCATTTTCCTGAAATAGCTCTGTTCAATACTGGAATCACTGTTCCACAGTAAAATCTAAGAACAAAATTAGTTCAAGGTTAGAATTGTTCCTAGACTCCCAAGCCAAAAGGAGCTCTGGCCTTGCTGAGCCAGACTTTTGCCTATGCCTGAGGA
The DNA here is from genome assembly GCF_049639895.1 of Pseudopodoces humilis. Lineage (NCBI taxonomy): Eukaryota > Metazoa > Chordata > Aves > Passeriformes > Paridae > Pseudopodoces > Pseudopodoces humilis. Next base: position 34,943,573 of record NC_142202.1, on the reverse strand, counting down.
GCCCAAGGACATCTCTGAGATGCCTGGCACTGGATCTGCCTCTGCAGTACCCAGGGTATTGGGAGGCAGGAGCTGCTCCTTCTCAAACAGGACTACCAGAGACTGGCAGTGCTTCATGCTAGGCAAGATGGCTGAGAAATTTCAAGGAGAGTTAGGCAATTAAATCCCTGGAGGCTCCTTTCCCCTGGAGAAGAGTAAGGAAATAAAAGACGTTTTTTTCCGCCCTATGTATTAAAAAAAAAAAAAGCCCAAAGGATACTTAACACACTGTGACATTTGGAACAAATTAGTTGTGCTTCTAAAACACCTTACACACATATCTACAAAGTGTCTGTATTTCCAGACAACAGAGAACTTTCATGGGCCTTGGTAGATTATCTGCGGAACAATAGAGAAAGAAAAGGATATCAGTGCACAAATAATTTTGAGATTTGGGTTTTTTTAAGAAGCACACACATTTGGAGGATCACAGTCCTCATTCATTCACCTTGCCATCAGGGACCAGCAGTGGGGATGGTTTGCACCCTGGAGAGAGCACTGAGAGGGGTCCCAGCTGACTGGTGTGCACCAGCAGATGACACCTACCCCTGTTTTTAAGGCCTCTGGTCCATCCACAGCTGAGTGAGCTGGCTGAGCTGGGTGGTCTGGCTGAGATGGCCTGGAGGGACCCCCCACCCCTCCTCTGGGGCATCTTTGGGTGTCACTATGGAACCTGCTTCAGGTGGATGTTTTACCCCTTCAAGAATATTTTTGATCACACTTCCAAGCCCTTGCATGCAAGCAGCAATTCCAGGATCTCATTTTAATAACAATTTCACTCCTGAGTGAAGTAAATATTGCAAGGAATTAGAGACCCTAGGCATAGGCTTATGTCTCCTCTAATGCACTCCTGCCCTGCATACATTGTAGATGCATTAGCAATGTACATTTTACCAAACTTTGCCTGGAGGTTCTCAATGAGATCCAAGAACATATAAATTGGATTAATCTAAACTCATATTTATTTGAACTTCAGGGCACATAAGTCCATAATACAGGCAAACCAAAGAAGAAAAAGGGAAAAAAAAAGAACCTAAATGAGCTAACTACTACTTGTAATGGGGAAAAAAAAATGTCTGTGAACACTTTAATATGAACTTGGAAGGATTTGTATAATTGCAAAGGAGCAGAGTTGTACTTGTATCTTCAGCCCTAGCAGAACTAAGCCTCATACCATTAATAACAGAAATATAGCTTTATTTCCTTTTTCAGGGGGTTATTTAAAGTGAAAATGACCTGCAACAAAGAGCAGAGGCCAAATAGCTTTGGCTGTTAATTCAATTTTAATAGGGATTGTTATGTACTGTAGCATTATTTTCTGTGCACATCAATGTTCCTGTTTTCTCTCCGCTCCTTTCCTTAGTGTGAAAGCTGTCTCTTCTCACTAATTAAATTTCATTACCTCCCACTGAAGAGACTGAGAGATTACTGTCTGACTGCCTTAGACACAGTTAATCAATCCCTAGAGAACAAATACTGACCCTATTTTTGTTTCTTTTTTAACTTGTAAGCTTTTTTTTTTCATGCTGAGACACAGTTTCCCCAGTCATTTGCATTTATGTCCATCTTCAGTTTCAGGATCCTTACCATGAGTAGTTGTGTGATCATGTAAGTAGTCAATAAGAGGAGAGATACTAATCTCATCTTTGGTGAAAATATTAAACTTGCAATGTCATTTTGCCCTTAAAGCTCGCTTTAGAATACTAAATTCATGGAAAACATTGGAATTGTGCTATCTGGGAACACCACCAGCACTGTATTCACCCAGTTTTATCTACAAAGCTATTTACATAGAAGCTGGACATCAGTTACAGGGTTTCCATTACTTGTACTTCATGGTTTTAATTAGAAGAATTATAATCCATATACAGTGGAGCTCCACTGATTTAAGAGTAGTGACATCATATGTGAATTATACTGTAATTTTCTATTTATGACAAACATAATGGGTTGTTAAGGACCCTAGTTATCAAGTAATAAATCTGACCAATTTAGAAAGACCAATTGAGAGAAATAAGTAAACGTCCTATGAAAGGCAGCCTCTACAACTATTTTATATGTTTGTGTGTGTAATATAGGGCACACATACTTTTTTCTCATTCAGATAAAGCACAACTTCTACCTTCAGACAAGGAATGGTAAGATTAAATTTCTTCTTAACTAAGTTTCATTTTTGGGTGCTGTGTAAACTGTGGTATCCCTCAGTGAGTGAATCAGGATGACAACTTCACTTGGACTTTGAAGCATCAATACACAGAACATTTGCATGCCTGCAAATAGATGTGGGTCAGTTTTAGCCTCTGACATAATTTCTTTCTGTCCCTATCAATTTCTAAATTCAAAACTTTAAAAAAGGTCAGGTTTTCTGCTGACAGCATGAGACCACATCTCTGTGGCGAAACTTTGTGAGACTCAATTACATTTATGTGAGCTCTTACTGTATGCAAGCATTTAACAACCCACTATCATGAACTACCCAAGTGTCTGAGTTCCTAGAGAACACAATTTGTCATGATAGCACTGAGGGAATGGTCTTTATGTCTTTCTCGATCTGTTGTACCACTCTTTCAGAGTTTCCTCTTATTTTAGAGCAGCTTTTCCTCTCTGGCCCCCTTTCTTAGCTGGGATGTATAAACTTTGTACACAAGATATCAGTTATGTTGCAGTGGGAATCAGTGTGTTTAAATTGGTGGACCCTTTCTTTTTATTATTTTAATGATTGTTTAATGGATTAAATAACTACCTGCTGGTTTATGGAAGTCTCAGTTTTGCAGATCTCTCCATGGTTTAATGAGAAAGTATCAGCATATTTTTATTTCCAGAGCTGTCTAAATCCTCTTCTTACCATGACAGGTGTTACCTACACAGTATGAACCACTCTCCAATTAACTGTAAGACGGCTATGTAACCTAATAATTAGAAGTGGCAAATATTAATTTGGAGGATTTCAGATAAAGAAACACTCACTTTCAAAACCAGGCAAATTTCCTAAAATAAGAAGCAGAACCTAAAATTCAAGCAAATCCATGATAAAAGGGTATATTAAAAAAAGTTAATTTTTTTTTTCATAAACTAATATGAAGAGGTGAATGAAATGAGCTGTGCCTATTGGTCCTGCTATTCTGAATGCCATCGTGCTTACATTATGGTAAGAGTTAGAAGGAAGACGTGAATACTTTATTTAATATCAATAATTATCTAGAATATATGGTTGTCCAGAAGTAAGGTTTTGTGTTTAGGACTCTTTCACAGACATTCTGAATGGATATAGACAAGTTTCACAGTTTGTGTCTTTATCACTTTCAGCTTTGTCATCTGAATACAGATATTAGAAAACAAAACAAGCTTCCCTATCTCACAGGATATTGCAAGCATAAAAGGCATTGTGATGTTAAAGACCTTAGCTAAGAGTTACGCAGGTATTGCCTGGCTGAAACAGGTCTGAGTATTTTTTTCTCCCATGAAAATTATAGGGTTTTGGGGTTTTTTGTCCTCATAAATGAGACCTTCCTATAAAACCCATATAAAATATTAATGTTGTCTATCAATACACAACACTATCCTAAAGCTTGGTAAATTTATACAAAATGATAACACATTATACTTTGAGGAAAAAATATTTCAAATTCTTTGAAAAATCCAATTGATTATAACTTAAGTGTAGAACAACTCTCAGGATCTTTTTAGAAATGTTGTGTTCCTAATGTCTGAAGTAAAAATGTGGAACAACCTTCCACTCCTCTGCTTAAATCAGTAGCAAAACTCTGATGAATTTTCACAGGACGGGGCTTTTGCTTTATTAATTTTCTCATTATTGCCATTATCATTTATACTATTACTGTGCTGCATCATTACTTCTTTCAGACCAGTTTCCATACTTGTCATACTCCTGCGAAATTGCTATTGATATTCATTTCACATAGATTGGAAAGGAAAGCATCCATTTTATACAGTGACTAAATGATAAAAATTAGTCAAGGAAATGTGAGTAAAACTGGACTGTTTATGTCCTCTTGCTGTTGTCAATCATATTTGTAGGTGGAAAAAAGATCCATTCTTTCCTTGCCTAAAGCAGCATATGAGCAGTTCATGGCAACTGTAATCAAAATTGCTGTTTAATGATGCTTGAAAGATTATTTTGTTATAAAGTCTCACTCTGTTCTAGCATCATCAGCCTATTTTTACTTTTCTGAGATTTCTAGAATATGAAGAAAACATAGTAATATGTAATATTGCATGTCCATATGTAATATACAGCTCACGTGTTCCAAGAAAAGCAACAAATCATATGAAAAATTTAAAATAAAAAGTTCATTCCATAGCAATACCATTTAAGTTCATATTTGAAGGAATTACAGAATTTAGCGTTCCAGGGGACTGCTTTATTTTTACTAGAAAGTTACTGTAAAATAACTAGTGCAAATCCCTTTGAGTTTGTCACTGACTACAAGCAAAAGATAAAACCCCGTGGCAAACAAAAATACAGCACAGTTCTAGGATCTCTGCTCAGAAAGATCCATTGAATTCATAAGAGCTGTTTGCTTGGGAAGGAGCTGGGAAGGCACTACGCTGGCCTGTGGTAGCTCCTGTTTTCAAACTAATTATGTCAGGTCTGCAGACAAGAAAGGAAACACTGCAGAGCTGATGGCTGTAGGTATCTTACTGTTACCTACTTTCTGCTTTAGGCTTGTGTAATTCAGTGCCTTACAGTTTGGGTATATAGACTTGAATCCTTTTAGAGCCCAAGGAAAGGACTCATTTGACCTTACTTCAAACTTCTAAATGCAGAGGTCAGCATCAGAGCTGGTTGTCTGGACTCTGGAATTTTGGCAGAAAAAGAAAGCAATTTTAAGATACAAATCAAGTATCAGGCAGATACCTGAACTAGATAACATCTGTCACACATAATAGGGTTTTTTTCTTATCAGTCATCGTAAAAATAGCGTAGACCCGTGTTTCAGATACAGACTAAATCATTATAGTTTGATCAGTTAAATCTGCTCCTCCAGGTGCATCAAAACCTTTTATTGCAATATCAGGTCACAATTTAAAACTGAAGTCGCTCAGAAAAAAGAAGGGAAAAAACCTATTTAGCCTTTCAGACAGTAAACACTTGGGTTGCTGACTTTTCTTACTGCATTTCCCAAGCTCCAGAGCGCAAGGCTTCACCCAGAAAGACCACAGTGTTAGACTTCATATGCTCTGTATGTGACAGCAGCAAGCAATAGAAGTGTCTGAACTAATTATAGCTGCTTTACTTAGTTGTAGAGGAGACCCAAACATGGTGCTGAGCTCCTGGGGCTGCTGTGGAAGCTCTTGCCTAGAGAGCAGCTGCCTCGCAGCACCTGCATAGCAGGTGGGCTGAGAATCCCTCTGCTCCGGATAGGGAACAGCTAATGGCATCAGCTCTGGTGAACAGAGCTGGAATTGGTTTTGATTCCCGCTTTTAATTGGAAAAATACGGATGCTAACTCTGAAGCAGGCAGCATAGTGCCTGTAGAAATTGCAGGCCACATAACTTTCTCAGTCTTGCCTGAGAAAGTGGCCTGGGAAATCATGAGGAGGAATTAAAACAATCCTCAGAGACAGAAAACAGCCTTGCAGGTGCTGTTTGTCTGTTCCTTGTTTTCTAGCAAGAGAAGGTCGAGGGGTGGTGAACCCCACTGACCAATGATGGTGATGTGTTAGTTTGCTAACCAATAAGAGTTTCTTTTCTGTACTTTTCACATATCGGTCTATAAAAAAGATCTGAAGCAATAAACTGAGAGAAATTCTCCTGATCGACTCCCTAGAGAGTCTGTGTCGTTCTTCTCGCCATTCCTAATAGAGCGACAGAAAAATCCCACTCTTTCCCCCATATTAGGGGTGACACCCCTGGAGGTGTCATTTCTTTCTGCTTACCAACTCACTGCTCTTAGCGTGTGCAGACTTCTTTGCAATTAGGAAACAAACCAAAAAACCCTCAAAAACTTAACATTAAATGGCCTAAAACATGTTCTTCAGCTATACAAAATGATTCTTGTGTTAAACATGGAATCACATGAGGTTATCTCAGGCCTATCAGGTCATATCATGTTATGTCAGCAGTGATGTAATATTTTTGAGCTTCTATCCAGAATGATTTGATAAAATATGGCACACATCATGTCTGAATAATAAAATTGGAAAGGAAAGGTTTTGAAGTCCAGCTATAGCTGTTTTAGCAAGTGACTGGTTCACATTTGTACCATGCAAGTACTGAATGCTGTATATAAACTTTTCCTGATTTTCCTCTCAGTTGCTTTAAGAAGTGACCGCTACTTGCCCATAGACTGCCTGCCTACAAATCTTTTTTCAAAATCATCTGAAACTGTTGAAATTGCCACTGAGCAAGTAATATCTAATTATGGCTCTTTGTAGTCAGATCTTTGTTCCCTGCTAAAAGAGAGCAGATAAAATCCCTTTGGCTCCAAGATGCTGTCCTGTAAATTGTTCTGTGACAGTGTTTTCTACACGAATTATTTTTAAGAAATTGAGAGTCTACTCCTTTAGTCAAGATCACATTTCTCTTTCTCAATTAATCCCAAAGACGAGACTAAGAAATGGTAAATTCAGTCTGGATGCACTCAGTGCAAGAACTTGAGCCTTTTTCAAAGTATGTCTGGCCTCTAGTGATTTGGACTGGTGTTTCACCCTGTCTAAAACCATAACTTGAACTGATAAGATAGTTTTTAACAGGCTAAAATTATATCACCATATATTATGGTCAAATATGTGCCCCAAAGCTAGCCATTGGCCCAAAAAGTTCAATTCTTTTCTGTATCACAAATGTGTCTTAAAGAAAAGAAAGTGCAACTTCCAGAAACCATGGTAACAGCACAAAATTTCCCTAAGTAGATGTTCAAGTAGCACAAGCCATTGTGGCCATCATCAGTGCTGTAATGGCTTTGACACAAGCCAGCAGAGGCCCCAGTCCCTGTTATTAGCATGGACACAGCAGGATTGCAGCAGCACCCTCTGCTATAATGACCAGCCTTTCACATTCTCACATTATATGACCTCAGCTTCACATAAAGACAGATGAGCAGAAGAAAGACTAAAATGATAAGGAACCATAATATGTTAGATATATTTGAAGATTTCCTAGCATTAAGAAATCTAATTTGCCATTATCTGTGATTTTGAAACTCTTCTAAAGTAGAAGAGCTGTGCACTTATCTCTCTGTAGGTGCTGTGGAAATCTACCCATTAAGTAGTTACCCTAGTTTCAGTTTAACAACATACTATAACATCTTTTTTCACTGAGAGGTACTTTTCAGCATAAATAAAAGTAATGATATCAAATCCACAGCCTTTTACATTTTAAATGGACCAAGGAGTACACACTGCACTTTAATCTTTACCAGAGCCCTAGAGCCAACAACAACTGTGAGCGCAGAGAAGCACAGTGTCCCAGGTGGCCGTACCCTGAGGGTTTTTCTGTTCCTTGTCAAAGAATTAGACTCAGAAGCACTGCAAAATCCCAGGGCAGTGCAATGTGTGGTGTCAGAGCTAACTGTCACAGGGGCTTGATTTGAGGTAGTTACTCCAGGTCTCAGGAAAAGATTTCAAGTTTATTATATGGATAGATAAGTAAAGAAAGGCAAAACTCAGACCACAAATAAAGTCGCTTCTGTCTCTTCCCAGCTGTGGCTCTGCTCCATGATAAAAGTTTGTGAAAGGAACAGTCCCTTTGCATCTTTTCTGAAGAATGGGATGTTTTTGACTAAGTTTATGAAATGCATTGTTCTATCTGTGGCTGTTTAAAGCAAGAAAGGCTCTTATGTTAAAAGACTCAACGTTTTTATTATAACAAGTTGTGTGGAAAATGCACAGTGTGTCAAGCATATAAGTTTTCCAGGGGACACCATCAGTGTGTGGAAGGAAACTTGAGGTTTTTTTATTTCCAGTTGTATCAATTGTCTTATAGGAGTTATTGCATCCTTTACAAACTTGGATGTTCTTAAAACTAATTTGGAATGCCCATGCACACATATATCTCTCCCCATGCAGTAAAACATTTTAAAATTCAAGGAGAAAACCTTCCTAGGACTTTGCAGCAGGGTATCTGTCAACAATTCTGCTGCCTGTCAACAGCCTCTGATATCGGAGTTATTTGATGTAACTCTTACGTACTGAAATTAACAGTTTTGACATGGAGACCAGCCCATTCTTTATGCCTTGTGTGAGGCCATTCAATGGCTGGAAAACATTTACTGGGCATGTACCTAGGAATGACATAGCTCTGGAAATTGTTTGGTTGGACTTTCTGGAAGTCTGGCACACCTGCTCAGTGCCTCCATGCTGGCCTGACTAGATTGTGTGGTTATGTAATGACTGCAGGTTTCTGAGGCTTACTGGGTGGGGAATCAATCAGGTAAGTAATTTAGGACAACGCAACAGGGGAAGAGGAGTTTAAAGACCTTGAATATGAATCTAGACCTCAAGTAGGTCCTGGGACCCACTCCCTTTGCCACCTCTGCCTCCAGCAGAAAGCCCCCTGGCCAGTAAGAAGCAACATAAGACAAAATAAATGGGTGCATAATTTTATATATTTCTTGCAAGTCTTTCTGAAGACTAAGTCATTGTTGTATTGTGAAGGCAAACTGTTATAATAGCCTATAAAAACTGGGATTTTTTTGGTAACGGGATGAAGAATATGACAAATGTTTTCTCATCATCTCTGAGAACAGGGAACAAATGGTAAAAACGTAGTACTCATCCAGTGTCATTTCAAATGTCTAATAAAAAAAAAAAATGCTTGTAAAATGAATGCTAAAACATTATAAACTCTATAAAACATACTATAGTAGGAAAAATGATAGTGACAGTCAAAAATAAAATGGTTTGACAACAAAGGTGAAGCTTCATACCAAATCTTCTAACAGTTATAATAAAAGGATTTGTCTTCCCTTCAGAACAGAGATTTTTTTTTTCCTTATTATGTTGTTTTCAAAGATTATACCTTTTGTAGTCCCTGTACCTGACATCTGATCATTTTTTTGTGTATGGTAATGATTTCAAAGTTAGTGTTCAAGTGGGATATCCTTTGATTTGTGATTTTATAGAAGTTCATTTTGGACAGGTTCTCTATGTGGTATTATATGTTTAGAGCAGCAACAGAGGTGATTATTAAAACAATCCAATTAAACTGTATTTAGCCCTAAAAGTCTAGAGGGGTAATGTCCACTGTCAGAGATGAATCATGTAATCAGTATCATGAGAAAGGTTTGATATAATTTCTGTTATTTTTAACTTTTAAATCATATTGTGCTGTGAGTGTACTTATTAAGAAATTCTCTGTATCACTGGCACTGTCTTCTCATGTACATGCTTACAGTTTGCCAGTTTGAGCACTAATGAATCTTCCAAGTCTCAGGATGAATTACTCTTTGTAAAACCTAATATCTGAGGGGCAAGATTGTTGCTGTTACGCTAGAGTGAGTTTACTTCTTTAAGGGTAGGGAGGAGAATAAACAAGTTTAATTGCCTAAAGCACATAATCTTGGGATAGAAAACATTAACTGGTTTCAGTCAGTCATATCCAACATGGCTAGAAGGACCTAGCAACAGGAAATCTATCTGCAGATCTTAGTTTCCAGACAAATCCCCATTACAATTAAATAGAGCAGATTCTATTTTTAGACATTTAAAGCTTTTGCATTTAACATTTAAGCAAATTAGTGTTTGAAGTCTCTTTAAAAATTGTCTGCCCATGTCAACAGTTCATTTTTTAATTTTGATATATATGGTAGGATATAAACTTCAAGAAACAATGGTACAACTTCTTACAAATGACAATTTAATGACAGAAATATGAAGTAATTGACTCTGCAATTTGAACTGGGTGGGGCTTCAGTCCTCTAAGGCATTTACAAAAGTAAGAAATCTCATTGAATCTTGTTTTCAGAGTAAGGTTATGTTGCAAAAATCTACCCATCGAGACAATGATATTCTTTTTGTCATGAACCTTTCGACTGCATTTCTCAAAAATGAATAATTGAAAAAAACCTAACTTTGTTAAGTTGCTATTTGACTGATACAGCATTTCCATAATGATGGAACAATGAGAAAACATTTTTATCTAATAGAAAGAGAATTAAAAACCCTAATGAAAATTTTGGTGGATGAGTTCACATACAAAGGATGATCTCAATAAAGTGCCTTACTAAATTACATTATCATCCCAAAGGGCCTGCTATGGTATTTTTAACTTTTTTCTGGAAGCATAGAAAACATGAATACTTTCAAATAATATCATAAAACTGCTAAACAATGTTGCTTGCTTGTGTTAAACACAAATAACTTCTTGCTGTACAAATGGCAATATTTGTTTGTGGAACATTTTGGGTTTAGCTTACACATTATTCCAGTCAGATAAATAAATGTCATGTTTCAGCAAATAAATTCTTTGTAAACATAGTTTCAGAAAGTCTCTTTTAGTTTGCTCTGTCCACCCTATAGCATGTTGCTTTATATATATTTTGAAATTTTTAAACTCCATATAGTCCCTAATAGTTAAAGGAAATAGAGGGTGATTTTGTAAGCTGTGACAAGAGAGAGCTTATTTCCTGTTTGTTTCACTCTAACCTCCATTAATCTTTATATGAATCTTTACATTTGTTTCAGACATAGGATGCTCCGTGAAAATCCAGATCAGAATATTTGAATATCAGTGACTGGAAAAAACATAATGGTCTAACTCTTGTATATAAAGCTATTGCCCATTTATCTGTGCCAGTCAATTTTTACAACAGTGTAGCTTTAGCTTCTAGGAGATTACCCCGTTAGCTAAATCCCTGCTAAATATTTATTTTTATCCAATTCTTCTTTACATTTGCAAATCCTGGCTACACAAAATTTTGTATACGGCGTCTCTGCAATGTTTGGGACACAAAAATCTCTGTATGGAGATGTTTCATGGCCCCACAGCTGCTGTTCCCTGCAGGCTGGCAAGCGTGGAAGGTGCACTTCAGTTTGCAAAGAGCTATTGACAGCCCCTCACCTTGAGGTGAAGAACTGCGCACACATTTGTTCCGGGAAGAAACTGGGAAGTGCCTATGAGAAAAATTCCCTTGGCATGGAGATGCCCTCTCATTTATTTTCTGATTTTACCTCAGTCAGATAAATGTTGCTGATGTTACAGTAGCCAAGTGCTGTTGCTTGTGCAGCTGCCAGAACTCCTTCAGCACCCACCTTGGCACCCGAGCCTGTGCTGGGGACACCAGACTGGATCCGGATCTTCTGGGCATAGAAAACTTCTGGATGTAAAGAATAAGAGCCCATTGGTACGCTGTTCTTAAAGCAAAAATGAATATTGCCATGAGAAACAGAATTCCGTGACAGAGCTTCAGTGAGCTGACAAGCTACAGGGTCTTTTGTGCTACCTAAGAATAGGCCAATTTCCGTAACGTCAGAAGGAAAAATCAACCTGTGACTCTCAAAGAGAATTTTTTTTTAAATTTCCCTTGGCTTTTTCAACTTTTTCCTTGAATTCAAACTGAGAAGAATAAAAATTAAACAATTGTCAAATGCTGCATCAAGCTGTTACAACTAATAGGCATAGCAGGAAACTTTGTAATGATAATACTTTAAATCAAACTTATTGGCAGAAAGCAAGCAACCGGTGTGATTTGAAAACTTTCCATGAGAAAGATTTTCCAATGAAATAATGCTCTTACAAACAAGTAAGTTTCCCAAGGAAAAGTTTAGTTTTGAAAGAATAGAAAAACATGATTATCATTTAGAAAAATGGAAATGTCAGCATCCCACCATATATGTAGTATCCTCCTAGTATCCTATGACCCTATATGTCATAGGTAGAAAACTTGACAAGTGTAAAATTACATGCCATTGTTGTTTACATTAGGCTTTTTCTGTGGTTTTTCTTTTTTTTTTTTTTTTCAACCTGACAAAAGATGAAACACACTTAAAATTTTTACTTTTTTTTTATGATAAGAGCCTTATAGACAGATATAACTCTCTGGATGAAAATTATAAATTTAGTGATCATTATTTTTAATTGGAAAACTTTTATTGTCTATTTTAATATTTTTATGGTTTAATGCAATCTATTAAAAGTATGTCAACATTTTATATTCATTTTACTCTCTTTTTCTTTTTTCCTATTTTATCTTTGCTCCCCCCAAAAAAAAAACATGAGGGAGAATGAAATGTTATATTTATTGAAAAACAAAATACAGACAAACATTTAAACATTTCCTGAAATGTGAATAAAAATATGAATATTATAGTAACACCTTTGCTTTTTGATGATTATGGGGTATTGCAAAAAACCCACTACTTTCAACAAGGATGATGAAGAAGTGTGAAAAAAAAAAATCAATATGCCAATCTTCTGTTGTTTTCCAGGTCCAATGTGATTAGAGTGAAACTAATGCCATTTAAGACAATGTCAGCTACACTGACAGTTAATTCCTGTGTTTTTAAATATGTAAGAACTGCTTTCCTTCCCCAGAGCTGTTTCCCAAAAGACAGACTATCCATCGGCTCGTCAGGGGTGACACATGCTTCTCACACAGGTTTGCTCAGTGCACCTTCTTCCTCCACAATGAAATACCTGATTCATGCTCAACAGCACTGCGAGGCTTCTATGTAAAATTCAGCAAAAATCTCAGCTTTCCACCATTTACAAATTCAGTGACCATTTTAATAATAGGAAATAATCCTGCCCTTAGCACAAGCTTTACTGCAGAAATTAGTATCTCAACAAATATAACTGTCTAAGGGCATTTAGAGTTTTGTCATCTGGAGTAAATAGCAAATGTGAACTTGTCAGTTGCCATCTGGTTAATTCACTTGCAATCAATGAAATGATGAGTGAAAGCATGAAGAGGAGGAAACCTGTGAGCATCTCAGCTAATGAAAGTCTGAAAACATATTACATCAGCCATGACCATAGTTAAGTTGCAACATCTGCAGACTCAATAAAGAGGATGTAATTTGGCTGGGTAAAAGTCAACAAAAAATAACTAATTTTAAAAAGACAGCATAATAATCTCATTTCATTGCTTTTCTCAATAGAAATGAAACATGGAGGAGAAAAATACCTGCACAGTTTAGATAATTTTTGGCAAATGATATAGAATCACATTAAATATTCCCTGGAAGATTTATTGAAGTTGTTTTGGACATAAATGCCCAAGACAAAATAAAACTGAGATTTCCACACACAGACATTATGTGCTTTGTACTTTAATAGAAAATTTGTTGCTTGGGTGTTGACAGCACATTTCCAAATGCAAAACCTACCTAGAGTGGTGCCTGCTGCGCCCTCAATAATGCGTTTGAAATAGATCCTTGTTACACACTGTAAGGTACTCTAGTCCAAATACATGCAGCTGCTAAGATGATGGTGGCAGTTTAATTGTTTTTTATATCTGCTCTGTTTTCCTGCTTTGGATTAAGCATCACCATCTTTCCTCTCTTAAATTCCTATCTTTTCTAGCAACAGTGAGCAGGAAAGTATTGCATTGACCAGAAGGGTAGCAAATTGATTATGAATTGGTCAAGGGACTAAACACTGAACAGTAATGAACAGCTCTCTGTGAATGCTCCATATTGTTTATAAAGATGTTAAACAGAACTGACTGCCTCTTGCAGCATTGCCCATGGGAGCAGCACCGTGAAGAGTGCTAGATCTGATCTGAGGGTTTCTGCTAATTATCACAAGCGAAGCACAGGGCTCTTTAAACGTACAGGTGACAGCAAAGGAAAATCTCACCAGATCTGAAGAAAGAACAGTAGCAGAGTCACATTTATCTGCTTCCTCCACCCCTCCTCTCTGCCCAAACTTGTGTTGAGTGAGCCCAGATTCCCACCCTCACTCAGGCCCTGGGAGCACAGCAGGGGCCAGACACTGCCAGCACCGAGGGCACTGTGACCCTGGGACACGTCCAGCTGGGGAGGCAGCCCTGTCCTGGCTTCTTCAGCTCCGCACCACCGAGACACCTCCAGGCCAGGACAGGCACAGGAACCTGCAGAGCCACCCCCACACCCTCTGTATACACCTGGCAGAAGGACCGTGTTGATATTTGAAAAGGGATGGAGTACAGCTGAGCCCCTGCCTCTCTCTCTGGCTTTCCACTCTGTATTAATCTGTGGGCATCCTTTGGCAATCCCTAGAACCTGGTTTCAGAGAGGAATCCAGCATAAGTCCCTGCCATGTCATTTACTGTAAGCCCACAATATTTTGACATTGCCTGTTAAACTATTTATTAAGAGCTCATTAATTTACTTTTTTTCTCTAGAAAGAATGGCTTAATTCTTTATGCCTGTGAACTACAGCCTGGCACAACAACAAGGCCTGAAATTCTGTTTGATTATCTCTGTTAACAAACAAAATGAGCACAGCTTTCTAAAAGAATTTTTCAGCATGGAAATATTTGAAATTGGCTGCTGGCTGAATTTGGTCTGTGAATGTTTGGCATTTCTGCAAAGCTTCAATACTCCCAACTTGAATTTTTCCACTTTTATGAATTGTGTGTTGCTATGTTCGCAGGTTCAGATAGCAGTTCATTCCAGTATTAAAATTATTTTCCTATCCTTTTATTTGTCCCCTGACTATTATAGTCTTTGCATCCTTTTCACTTGAGAACTTCCACATAAAAAGAGGACTTTCAGCTGGATTAGTGTTCAAGTATTTTTAGACTCAGGTTCTCTTACAATACAAACTTAAGCACAAAATCCATTCTCGATGATGACATTCTCAAACTGTCATCTCTGTGCATAAGAGGCCTAAATCTAGACAGACTCCAGGTGGACAGCAGTGAGCTAGGCAACTAAGAGTGGCTCTGCACTTACGTAGACTAACACAGACTAAATGTTTAAATGTGTTTTATAATACTGCCAGTATCTATCATGGTCAGAGGTCAAAATATTGACCCACAAGTGAGACAACACAATCTTTGGAAAATACTTCTGTAAATTCTATCTTTAAAGTAGAGAGCATATTAAAGATTTTTTCCCTGGAGGAAATCAACATCTCCTTTGATTTTGTCAAAACCTCACTAATGGTTCTGTGCTCCTTCATTCACACACCCAAAGACACACACACACACACACACACCCTGCTTTGGTTAGAAGTACTATATATCACTTTTGGTTTAATCCTACATTAGCAGAACTATGGACCTTCTGCATCTTGGGTATAATTTCCAAAATGGTTGTGCTTTGGGTGCATAAATATATCTTGAATTCCTTGGTGTAGATTCAAAGTTCTTCCACAGACCTCTCAGTGGTATAGCCATGAGCTATATACTATAGATGAGCTATATACTATATATGAGCTGTACACTATAAATGAGCTATACCTCAAGAGCTTCTGGCCCATCACTAAACCTGCTAGCTGCTGATCCATGCACTCTGCTCGACTTGTGTGTGTGTGGAGTCACTCAGGCTTTTTCTCCAAGAAAGCCCTCAATAGGGTACACAGCAAGGAAGGAATAACTCTGACCTCCCAGTGCAACACAGGAGTTCAGCTGGGAGCACAGTCCAGACTTGGGTCTTGGTAGTAATGCAGGAAATGCAATAATGCTTGTCACATCATTCTGAATCATATCGAGGCAGATCAAACAGAGAAGGACTTCCTTTAAATTCCTTCTTATTTTAGTCATTTTTCTATAGCTCCGCATTAAAAAAAAAGCAACAAAAGAACAAAAACCAAAGTGTTTAACCCTCAGGCTAGAAATCTTAATACACAACAAATAGTATTTTGGAAATACTTGTCTTGCTGTCAGTTCACCCAGGAGCAAGCTAAATTGAAATGCACTTTAGAACTTCATAGCAGTTTTGTCACTTAATAAATAATTTCTTAGATATTGTTGATGTTTTTTACTGATGCAATATTTTATATTCAGCACATTTGAGAAGACCAAAAGTCACAGAAACTTGACTAAATATTTCAATTATCACCACCGATCTTCTTGCCTTTATCAGGTTATGACAAGCACGAGGCCACATCCTCATTACCCAGACTGCATGGATCTTGTTGACACCAACAGGCAGATCACAGCAGGTCTGCTCAATTCACTGAATTCCCCCCTGGATGTCAATAGCAGAAGGCCCAGCTCCTTCCCTTTAACTTGCATTGCCTCAGCACAAGATCCTCCCAGACACCAACAGGGGAAGCAAATGAGATCCCACCACCATGGAGAACAACAAATTTTATGAAAAAATTTCCCTCCTGCTTGTTGCTTTCAATAATTCCTGTTTGTCCAAGAAGTTGAAAGACACCACTAAAATCCAAGACAGGATGTAACCGGTGGTGATACCCATGCACTGAATTGAGAAGCCGTATGATAGAATTAACAAATCTTTGACCACATCTCCACCTCCTGCACACTAACCACCTCTCCTAGGATTGGCTTGATGTTCCAAATCTCAGAGCAGCTTTGCACAGCTGTAGCATTGTCATACACTAAATAATAAAAAATAAAAAAATTTGAAAAACAGCCTGCAAAGACATATTTTAATTTTTTTTCCCAGGTGAAGTAGGTGCTCACACAAAATTATGCAGCCCTGATGTCTGGGATAGACACTATGCTGGAGATAGTTCAGTCTCTGAGATTTTTACAGCCCATGAAGGAAAAATAAGGTCATGCTTAGCAAAAAAAAATGAAAAACTATTTTTATCAGAGCTCCCTCTCAGACACTGAATTAACTACAAAAATATCTCTGTGTGTATCTAAATATATACACACATACACACACACATACAGCAACCCCTGCTCAGGAGTGTCCTGCTGTTTTGCAGGATGCTGGGCACACTTCTGCTGTACTTGCCAGAGCACACTTTGTTTTAACACCTTCCCAAGGGAAAGGCTTGGCTGCAGGCTGGAAGCTGAGGAGCTTCCCTGCACTGCTATCTGCCAGGGCATTGGTGGCAGAGGCTGGAGAGCCAGGCATTGTGCCACAGACAGACGCATCCCTGCACACACACTGTGCAGAGCAGCACAATTCCAGCCCCTGGGGACCTGTGAGCAGCTCCTGCACCTGCAGTGGCTGCTGCTGAGGGCTGTCTGTGGGCACATTGTCAGAGATCCATGGTGCTCATGTGTGTGTCCTGCTCACCCAAATTGATTTTAGGCTCTTTATTTCAGTGATTTGAGGAGGATGTGTGCTGTTGTTTCTCTCAAATAGCCAGCTGTGAGACTTCACAGTGCACATGCCTGCTGCAGTCACCCCATCAAAGGGGAGGGACCCTGCTGCCATTCCTGCACAAGCAATCATCAAGGCTATCATCAGGGAAAAAAACCTATTTGCAGCATTACTAAATGTATACCCATGACACTATTCTCACAGCCTGAATTTAAAAATCTGCATGTTATTTAGAGTAATTGGAGATTCATTGGAAACCTGTTTCAAACTATGAGACACTCCCCTCCACTTCCTGCTTGCAGTTTCTCCTTTGTAACTGTTCTGTTCTTCACCTTGTGCTATCCATCACCACAGTCATATAAGATTGTTTTTATCTCCGTGTGGATCGCTGCTGGACCACAAAGGGCTTTGAAGACATTTCAGTGAACATTCTCAGAGAGTTCTGCATGCAAAAAAATATGTTTGCTTTTTTTTTTTTTTTCCTGCAGCATGTACATTGCTATCCCTTCACAGAAAAGTCCTAAAGAAAAAAATTTCCTCCAGGAACACGTGCAAGGCATAAATACCACTAGAGTGTATTTTATCTCCCACATTTGAATTATATAATTATTTTCAGTGTTGCCTTAGTTTCAATATTTGTATCATTATGAAAACTTTTCTCAGATTTTATACAATCCCTTTTTTCAGACACCTCTTCATTGAAAGCCGTACCAAATCCAGTATATCATTTTCTGTTCTCCAAAGTGTCTATCTTAGGCTGCCTGCCCAAACTTTGAGTCTTATCTGAAATATTATTTCTGTGAATATAAGAATTCTGTGGTTCCATGGGTTTTTCCAAAGAAACTCTTCCACAAAGCTACTGCAAATTTAATAAAAATAAACTTTTTGCATGTTCCTTTGTTCTGCAGTGCTTTTAAATGTTTAAATGCACAGCATTTTTTCTGTCCCCTGTCTATCCTTCTCTTAAATTGACAAAATAAAGCATAAGTTGCTCTTTAATGATTCAACCTCTGCAGAGGTTGAATTTTGTGTTCTGTGCATGCAGAGCAGATTCTATCATACCTGTTAATTCTTTTTCTGCACTCAGTTTCTGGGAGCCTGTGTTCAATCAGCCTTTTTCCAGAGGGACATGTAGTGGTGACTAATTTTACATGATTTCCTACTGTAGTATGTATCTGCTGTTTCATTTCCTTCTTGCTAATGCCTGCAAATATGGCTCTCTTTATCTGCAGCTCTCTGGGAATGCTTGTGAAATTCAGCTTCTGAAAAGGATTTGCAGCATAATATCTCAGCTGGAGATATTGTAAGATAATACTTTTTCTATAGAAACAGGGAAGAAATTAGCCCATATATCCTCTGGGATATTGTGAAAGCAGTTGAGAGGGACAAACTAATTACTCTATTTCCTCAGCAGAAAACAGACCGATTAAAAGAGCCACATCAGTTAAAAATTGTCTAGAAAGTATACACATGATTTTATCCTTCTTGTAAATACGTCTTATGTTAAACTGATAAACCTCAAATCAGCACGTTTAGAATCTATAAATCAGGAGAGGACAGCGATGGGATTTTTAAAAAGCATATAAATAATTTGGCCTATTTATTGTGTTTGGAAATCAGTTATAGTCTTCTTGGAAATTTCCAACCTAAATTATAAGTATTTCTACCCATGCTGCAATATTCAGTTGACTCTTTCATTTGAGCATCTTCCATTCTGGTGTATTCCCAATCACAAGATGTTAGCAAGTGCTTGACAGAGTTATTTAAAAAGCAAATACTGGAAGCATATTGTGGCGTAACTATTGACACATGTTCGATTTTAGATTTATTTTCACTCTATATATCTGCTTTTTTTTTCTCTCTCTGTAAATGTATGTGTTTGCATAGATAGATAGATACAGATGTTAGGAACATATTAAACTTACGTACATATAAATTAAAGTGTCTCTCTGTTGCTTGCCCAGAAGATTTACTTATCAGAGAAGATTTTAACTTGTTGAAGTGATCTTGCAAATTCACTGGTTTCTTCTTGATTAAACACATGCAAACCATTTTTTAATAAAAACATTTAATCAGAAGGAATAGACATGTTTTCATTACCGTCTACAGGCCTGGTATTACTTTAAAAATATTGCTGTAAACTTCAGCAGAACCCCAGAATCACTACGTATGAAACCCAAAATATCAGTGTCAAAACTTGGAGTGCTCCAAGATATTTTATGAGCTTCTTCTCCAGATTTCTTCTGGGATCACAGAGTTATTTAGCTTGTGAGAGACACAGAGAGGTCAGTTAACTGACTTTCAAGTTAGATCCAGCTCAGACCAGCTCTCACAGGTTCTTTGGGCCATGGGTAGACAAGAAGGCCTTTTCCAGTCAAGATCCATTCAGGCTGCTTTCATAGTTCTCATTATTAAAACACAGGAATACTTTGGTGTCATCTTTTTAGCTCAAATAAGCACTCTTAAATATATAAACTGAATTACAGGTTAAAGAATCAACTTTTCCAAGATCACAGAAAAAGCTTCAAGACAATATAGTAAAGATGAACCCAATCTCAGTAATTGAGATGTGTTATTTCACCTTAAATGTTTTAAAGAGATAAAACTCCTTAAAAATAGACCATACTTATGTTTAATTACTCAGTAGTGAATCAGAAAGCTTGATGTCTGCACTCCTCATTTTCTGGCTGTGGCATAATTGTCCTTTTCAGTTATTCAGTCTAGCCCTCTCTTGTACCTGCAATTTTTCCTCTTACCTGTCTTAGAAGAATCAATGTCCTTTTCTGTGTTAATAGTCTCTCCCATGTTAACAGTCTCTTCCAACAGTTTATCCTTATGGACATGAACTTCAGGAATCCTTATATGAAAAAGAAAAATAGTCTTCTTCAAAGGGAAGAAGATAAGCAATGGCACAAGTGTTGTCACCATAAGCCACAGTGGCATTGGCATTCCAGTTCTTAGTGGTGTGCTGCGGCAGTGGGAGATCCGGTGAGACAGAGGAGTTAGAGATCTACCCAGGTGCAAGAAAGGCACTCACATTTGATGGAAAAATTCAGAAATGATGGAAGGTGTTAGTGTCACAAATTGTGTTAGGCAAAAATCAGTCCAGCAAGAGTAGTGAGAGATAAAGGAAGACATTATGCAGGGTATAAAAAGTGAAGCCAAGCACTACAGAAATCAGGAACAGAGACATGATGAGATCATGGCAACAGAGTGGTAAAATTATCTTTCTTGATATTGCTTCAAGCTTGCCACAGGCTATGATGGGTTTTTTTATATTAATTTTTTTTCTTTATTCTGTTCACTTTCTTTCCAATCTTTTCCATTATTTGCTTTAAAATTAAATGTGTTTAAAAATAGTATTGATAAAACTATCAAAAATTGGAGAAAATCAACCCATTTATTTATCCAGTACATGGTTCTTATAAATACTTCTTTACCAGAATAGAGAAAAATAATTATTCCTTCTTTTCAATATCTCTTATGGGCTTAATCTGCCCAAAAGTAGAAATAGCAGTTTCTATTTCTTCCTTTTATTCCAGGCAAAGACTAGACCTTCAAAACAGACAGCTACTTCCTGATAACAAGAGCTTTGTCAACAGTCCAGAACAGCTGGGACGAATTGAAACTGTTTTAGGGGACCAATTATCAAATAACAGAAGATGCTGTATTTAAGGCCAGAAGCAGAATAGACTGGAGTTGGATTGTGGATTTCAGATCTTGTTAAAATATACTCGGAAAGCTTGGGTAGCCTCTGTAACAGCTTGAACATTTTTGTTGTGCTTCAGTTGTCTTATTCATGAGCTACAGTGAAAAAGAGCACAAGGCCAAGTTCACAGTGGCCATTTCTATTATATCTTGCAACAGCATCCCTGGAAAGATTGTTAATGTCCAATCCTACTGGGCACTCTGAGCTTGCTTCTGAGGAAAAAGTACCTGAGGAGAAAGCTCACAGTACCTGGGCCTCAGAGAGCTCCTCAATGTCACCATCACTCACCAGCTGAGCCAGCCATTTTGATAGAATTATCACAGAATCATGGAATGCTTTGGGTTGGAAGGGACTTAACAGTCAGCTAGTTCCAACCCCCTTGTCATGGAGAGATGGCTTCCACAGGACCAGCTTGCTCAAAGTTCCATCCAACTGTTCTTGAAGACTTACAGGTTGGGACACCCCCAGATTCTCTGTGCAACCACTTTCAGTCACTCACCACCTCACAGTAAAGAATTTCTTCTTACATTCCTCTTCGGGAAGCATTTATGATTTGCCCATAAAACAGCCCACAAATCCATATTTTTTATCTGTGCCAACACTGCTTGGGACATTTTTCTGCCAAAGATGAAACTATACTTGTGTAGCCCATTTGCATGAAGAGCTAGAGCAGGAATAGCAGTAGGCATGAGGAGTGTGCACACACTTTTCAACCAGCCACTGGCAGGTTCCACCTCAGGCTCATTCTCCCAGCAAAGTACCTTCTCTGTAGCTTGTAGTTCACAACATGGTAATCCCACAGTGTGGCCTTTCCACAGATGTGAATTACACAGGAATGATTTCTCAACTTGCTATAAGTTCCCAGACAAACAGACAACAGGAAATGGGAAAATATGAGAAGTCCTGTGCCAGAAGGAACTGCAGTGATCCCTGTTCACTGGAAGTATGGACTATTTTTTAAATATTGGGAAAAAGTTATTTGTATCAGTGAAAAGGCAGCTGTCAAATTTTATGTGCTATGAAGTGACAGTCTGTTCAGGTGTCCCCACAGCTCACTCTTGGCTGAGCAGCTGAATGCTACAGCTGTTTCCAGCTCAGTGCACTGGCACAGCCCATCTTTCCCCATGACCCAGCTCCTGCACACCTGAGGGAAGGATGTTTGCTGGCGAGGTGGATAGGGTTTGTATGCAGTCCTCTGGGACTGGAAAGGGGCTGTGCCAGGATGCCTTGAACATACTAAAGCCTGGCATGGCAGCAAGGGAGTATGGTGCAGGAATCAAAGGTCTGCATCCTGAATCTAAGGTTCAGCAGGTTTGAGACTTGGCAGACTAGGGCAAGCAGGGGTGAGCTTTTGGCAGTAGGGTGGATGGTCCTCACTATAAATCAGTAAATGCCAGGAAGACAAGAATCCTGCTTACAACATATCTGCAACCTATAAGGGATCTAACCCAGAGGTACTGGTTACTATCTTTTCTGAACAGTGGAAAATGATCTATCTCACTTCATTGATTGAATCTCCAAGTATTCCAAATTCTTGATGACTGTCTAATGAGTTTAAACTGCAGAAAAAGCTTGGTTTCTTTACATTTAAGCAGATCCTGCTGAGAAAACATTCCCTTTGGCACACAGGCGCCAGCTGCTCTGACAAGAAGCAGCCATGGGAGAATCTGGATTAGAGGATACCAGTTTGTTAGATTAATTTCCCCCTTTGTGGCACTCAATATGCCTCAAAACACTGATTGAAGAAATTTTATTTTGTTCAAGTGTCTGCTTTGGAGTTTTTGCTTTTCTTCCTCGGTGCTTCTTGTGTAACTGCTGCTGTCCAAATAATTCAGAGCATTCCTCCAGTCCCAGCACTGCCTGTCCACATCACCATGTTGCAAGGAGTTTTCCGATACAGAGGAGGCACAAAGTTCTTTTCTACTTCTGGCCTTTACCCTAACTACGTGAATGCATCCATCCCTCCTGACCCCTCTGTACTGTAAGCCTTTGCTCTCCTGGGGCTATCCTGGCACAGGAACCTTGTGTATCACTGCCCTGAAGCAAGACTCCTCTGGCAGTGCCTGAAATGCTGCTTTTCTCTGGGCACCACTTTAAAACACAGCTGTATGATGAGGGGTGAGAGAAAAAGAAGCAGCATATGTAGCACTCTGTCTAATGTAGGCATCAATAATACAGTGAGCTCCCAAATTGCAGAGAAAAAGGCAATTTTCACCAAGAAATCTGTGAGTGTCGGGCTTTTGGAAGTTGTTTTGGGAAGCTTTTGCTGGAACCTACTGGACTTTCTCCTATAAACCCTATGAACAATTGTCACAAGTAAGACTATCATCCTCTCTGAACAAGGATCACTCCAAGTTTAAGAAAGATATAGTTAATTGCTTCTCTTGAAACAATGGGCACATTGAAAAATTACTTATGAAGCGGAAAAATTATGAGAGTCAGAGAGGTGCTCAAAATTGTTATGTTCTGTTACTCTCTTAATTAATAAAAAAGTGACATAAAAATATGGGCACATTTATGCAATCGTCTTTCTCTGTCAACTACTTTTACTAATTATTTGCAAAGCAAAAGGAAAATAAAAAGAGAAAACCATTTCCTAGAACATTTTTGTTGTAGTTTTAGATTGCTATTTAAACTGAGCAACAGATGAGTGTCTTTAGAGAATGCATAATTATTCAAAGTTAACCAACCTGAATTCCAATACCCTGCTAGATACAAAGTATTTGCACAAAAATTGGAGGGCAAATATCAGGGATACTGTTTTTAATTTGTACATTATGGTGTCCTAAGGTGCAAACTCTACCCCATAATTTAGAAGGAAAGAGGCTTTTTCCTTTGTATTACCACTGATATTTTTCTTGACCCTACACTGAACCTCAGCATCTTCCTAGTCTCACCAAAAAGTGTAGGAATGGCACATTTGAACGTAGGTGTTGTATAGGATTTAGCCATGGCATGACACTGTTCCTTAGCATAAGCAAAATTAAAATTGTTTGTTCTCTTTGGATGAATTCCAAAGCCATTCAAGTCACTAAGTCTTTTAAGCCAATTATTCTTCTGAAGTTCAATTAGCTATATTCTGACCTTTCTACAAATACAATTTGGTTAGGGAAAAAATGTACAGCACTTTGATTGAACGAATGATCAAAAACTTCACAGTGTTCTGTGGTGACAATAAAAAACTAAAAACGAAAATAAGTACTTAGAGGGCGACTTGTCTACAAATTTTCAGAGAGGTAATTAAAAAAAACCAAATACCTATTGTATTATACTGTGTTTATGCTCATGACACCCAGTCTGGAAGCCCAAAGACCAATTTGCATGCTATATTCATGGTTTCCACTCTGGAATCCTTCAGTAAAAATCAGCTCTTAAGGCACTGTTCTTGAGACTATGAATGTGAAAATTTAGATATGTAGCCACTTTTTTGTAAGGCCTCTCCTCCCTTTCTGTGTCTGTTGTGATGTGAAATTGCCTCCATGCAGATGAAAACCTGCCCTACCAGATCTAATGCTCTTGTGTGAGCACCATCATGTATGATTAGAAGCTCTGAAAATCCATGGAGATTCCAAGGTCAAAGCCATGGAAGTTACTGAGTTCCATATAAATCTGTAGGAAAAAATACCATATCAAGGGATTTGTTCTAAGTTGCTACTTCAAGCTTTCTCTTTTCATCTCCTGTTTTGCTGTCCTATCAGCATTCATTCCTTACAGCATTGCTTTGCTTAAATTTTATATAAGGTTGGAGTCATGCCATGCGTTTCACTGGATATGCCTATCAAACCAATGCAGTTGTCTATGTCTGGTCCCACTCACATCTGCATTACTCTCTTCTAAAATGAAGCTTAAAATAGGGCCATATTCACTACCAAAATTCACCAAAACTTCCTGGGAGTTGTTACCATGCTTTTTTTTTTTTTTTTTTTTTTAAATATTTATGGATTTAAATATATATATATATATATATATATATATATATATATATATATATATCCCGATTACAGCATTTTTTAACTTTCCCTGGGTTAATGTAGGGCGTGAATTCTGTGAATTCTGTGAATGTGAAAAATTAAAACCAGGAAAACAGTTGTTGTTTTTGGTTAATGTTTTTTTAAAATAATAAATTAAAATACTCTGGCACAACACCACAGCAAGCTGAAAGCAACTTGGCATGTTCCCATATGATTATGCTAATCACCTGATTTTCTTTTCTTTGATATTTTTTCTCATCCTCATAAATATCTCCTCCCTCCTCTTCCACATTCTGAAGAGTAAAAGTATCTTGAGCCAAAAAGCCAAACTTGTCACATGAAAGCTGGCACCAAGCAAACAGTTGAAAAGTGTTTAAGTTTGCTAAACTTTCTACTGATTAATAACTCCATGACTCAGCTGATTTTGAAGCCATTTCTCCATCTGGCGGACCAGTTTGCAGCTTTTCCTTCTTTAAAACCAGGATTTCCCAGCATCATTCTTGCTGAGAAATAATTCGTTATGTCAATACATAAAAAACATTGAGCACAACCAAAGAAAAATAAAATAAAATAATTCATGCCAATGTCTGGACAAAAAACAATTATCTATCTTTCCAGAATATTTTTGTTAACATCTTCTTAGCCATCTTTCTATATTTTTTGCATACTTTTTTTCTACCTATGCAATCAGCTGTAATGCAAAGAAATCCGTAATAAAGATAGATACATATGCAAAGAGTGATAAATCTTAAGTGATTTTGCAAACATGTCAACACAAAAATTCAAATAACAGAGCAGTAAGAAGTGCTTATATCTTATTAAAATGGGCACAAGTATATCACAAGTTCAAGAACACTATGGATTTTGCAGTTTCATCAGTGCATTTATGATTTTTTTTGTATTTACACTATGCATTTATAAGATATAAATATGTTGTTTCTTTTCTTCTCCAACATTATCTGTCTTTTCAAACCAAATAAGTGCTTTCACTATTGATAGAAGAACCTCCAGCTATACGAACCTAGTAGGTGTTTGTGTGTAAGCTATCACAGAAATTTATTTACAAACATTTGTTCCATCATGATAGGATAGGTGACAAAATACTTGTGTCATGTCACCAGAAAGTTTAGAGAATAGGTATGAGCAAGAATTCCAATGAAGTTGCACCAGAAATAAAGTTTCCTTTTACATCTAAAGAAATAATCATTCGAGTACGGATGGACATTTTTAATGGAAATGTCTTTTTCTTTCTTTGATGGCATTACAACTGGCTTGTATCACTACTGAACAGTTCCTTCATCTATAATAGAAATGTAATCTTCCCCATTACTACCTGAGTATTACAGCTTTGCTCATTTCTGTATGCAGCAGCATTCATTATCTTGTTCTTTTATGCATTATCCAATTTCCCAATACATCCTAATAGCTATAAAACTTGTCCTCACAACTTGGTCCTGAAATAATTAAAATGTATAAAACTTTTAGATGTACTGTTTCATTTTATGGCTAAGTTGGGTCCGTTCTGGGGGTTTTTTTATGCCCACAGTTAACATATATATTTAAAGCTCTATTTTCTTGTTTCTTAGTGTGGTGCATCGCAGATTTTGCACTTTTATGAGAAAAAGATGTACCTTGCCTTTTCAAACTGTGTCAAACTGGAATGCTTGACCTAGAAGACATGCTTATCTTTGGGGCTCTTGAGATTTGTGTAAAGAAAAGAAGTAAATATCTTCAAAACCATGATGGGCTGTGAGAAAAGCACTTGTCTAATTCAGTTCTAATTCACTGTGATATGGTTTTGCACTACTGTTTAAAAGAGACAGGGTACCCTTTTCATTACCTCCATGCAGGACTGAGAGGTCCACAACTCTCATCTGAAAAGAGACAAATAATGCCCCTCTGTTTATTTGTCTGGGAGATGAGGGAGCAGAATGTGGCAGCCTCAGTTGCACAGCTGTTCTGGGGCATGAGTGCAGGGTTGGCTTTGGTCGCTGCAAGGGCAAGAGCTTGCCTCCAAATGTTTGGTTACATTGATGTGGCCTCTTGGAGACACACTTTCTTCATCATGATCATTCCTGGGTCAATTCCACTGCTGTCTTTGTGCCAGACCAGCAAGGAAAACAATATTAAGGCTTTCCAGAGAAGGATATCAAAACATTTACAGACATCCTTTGGTGGGAGACTATAAAAATGACTGGATGAGAGGGAAAATAAATTTTAGGCAAATCAATTATTCAGGGAAATCCTAAATTTTCATCAGGAAAATTTCACTGATATACTTGAGAAGACAAGGTTAGCTATGCCTTGTGCTTCCAGATGAGAAAGCCATCTGTCTACATCTGTAGGGCCACCAAAGAGGAATGCAAAGGAGGCCCACTTCAAGAAAGATAAAACCTCTTCCTACAGTTTGTGCATTTTGAAAGTGATGCTACATTTTAAAAGTGCATTTTAGAAGAATTATAGCACAGTGCATTTTGGGCAGAACTGCAGGGTGTCTCTGTCAGAGATGTGATCTGTACTAGGAACCAGCGGCTCCAAATTAGGGCTCTTAAGCTTGGCTCCTGTTCCACCCTTGCTTGATGTCTACTTTGGGAAAGGCACAACCTTCCAAGGCTAGGTGTGTTCCTTTCCAGCAGCAGAGAGAAGACCAGAGAACTTCAGTCAGGTGAAATGGTAGCGTGAAAATATACCAACCAACAGGCTTAGACAAAACCAAACCTTGTTTACTGCATAATTACCTTCCATTTTTTGCCCCTCAGAACGGTCTTGTGTGTTATCAGCTCTAACAATTCCACACTAGCCATGCTCAGGCTTGTTTGAATAATGGCTTCTATTCTACTCAAATTCCCCATCTGCAGATAAAGCTAAGAAACTCAGTTAAGCTATGCAGGAGGCAGCGAGAGAAGGGGAAATAAAGCAGCAGAACTCATCCAGCCTTAGAAAATCTTGGCTATGTCAGTGTTAGTGACTTGTAACTAAGAGAACCCTAAAGAGATTATTTTAAAAATTATATTTTTCAAGGCCACTTTATTTTTCAGGAAGCCTGAGACCTGACATCTGAACAATAGCAATGAACCAGTGCCCCCAAGCACACACTGGTGTTTTAAATTTCATCTGTGTGTCTGACTATTTACTTCAGATTTCTCAATCTGTTGTGGCAGGAAACGAGAATAGTTGTGGGGCATAGGTGTGTAGCAAAGGCCCCGAGTAGAAATAGATGGTGACAGGCAGAAAGCTTAAAGCACAGTAAAATACATTCTTTTCTGAAACCACGTAATTACTTATTTCTGCTGACATTGAGAATTTTCTGTAATAGCAGTAATGAAGATATCAAGTACATGAGGAAAAAATGCTCAGCTTTGAGTCTATAGTAAATGACCAATATCTTTTGCCAAGGGAAATAAGTTCTTATTTTTAAAATGTACCCTTTATTATTTCCCTAGTTTTTTCTCCACTTCGTTACAATGTATATGCTTACTCCTGCCATTGTCCAGTCCTTTTTAATTTAGTGTCAGATCTTGCCCAAACTATTGATGTTTCTGCCATCTCATATTTCTCATAAGACACCAAAATGATATTACTGTCAAAGGGAAATATAGCTTAGTGTCTGGCAAGTAGCTGTTGGAGGCACACACAGTGCAGGTATGTGTATATATTCCCACTTACAGAGCTTCATCCAAAACTGGCAGAGGAAGAGGAGGGCATTTGTGCTGTCTGTATTCCTGTGCATGCTGTGTGTGTCTGCCTGTGTCAATCTGTGTGTGTGTGTGTGTGTGTGTGTGTGTGTGTTACACACCTGCACTGGAGTGCTTGTGCCTGCTGGGCCACTCTTGCTACAGGCTGGACCTCAGGCATGGAGCTGCAGCCGCCTCACCTCTGTCAGGAGACTGTCAGATTCAGTCCTGCTTGCCTCAACTCCTTTTAATGCTTACAAATTCCAAATATTTGGATGAAAACTTTCACATATTACTGAATCAACTGACTAACATTATCAACAATATAAATATTTGTATGGAAAGATCTTCATGGTTATGTTTACTGAAGTACCATCAAAATCAATATTATTTTTTCCACATAATTCATCAGTACAAATTTTAGCCAGTCACTTTGTATTTTTAAGCATAATCATAGAGAAGAGGCTCACAAAGCTATGAAGCAAAGCCAGTTATCCAAATAAGTAAGAGGCAGAATTTGAGCTTAAAACAATCAACTGTGGCTGAACATGTGGTTGGATGTTTAAGAAAGCAAACAAACTGTACAATGCTGTGGATTTTATATAATTAACATAATTTATATAATTAACATAAAAAAGATTTCTGACACTATGTGGATCATCAGCCAAGAATTGTTCCTACAACAGGTCTGCCAAAATAAAGAAATATTAGATACTCTGCTGTGGCTCAACAGAGTAAATATACAAAATAGTACAGTGTGTGCTCTAGAGCACTTTGTGTGGCATTATGATAATGCCTTGAAACATTCCCACTGTGGTATTCTGATGCTTTATCTTTTGAGAAAAAAAAATGACATAATTGCTCCCCATTTTTTCACATGATGACAATTAATTTGTTTCACTCCACTTTCTTCCAGATGACTGTGAGATAATAGAGGTCACATCCCCAGCTTATGGAAAATGATAGCCCTTCACTTCTGTCTGTGTTAACACCCCACAAGCGTGACTGGGGTCTCTGTGCACTCTCAGCACTCTTCTGGACCCAGATGAACTTGCTTCTTCCTAATAGGCTTCTTCATACTTGCTCCCTGCTTTCTAGTCAGATGGTCTAGAGTAGAAGAGGGACTGACACAGTTTTAGCTTGATCCCATCACAATTTTTTCCATACTCTTTACTCACACACAGTTCTAACACCCATTAATGGGTGACAGCCTTCCCTCTGTCACTTCTAGCTAATCCCTTTCTACCTTCAAGTGCCTCTGTTTTTAATTCGTGTGACTTCCACCACTTCCAGCAGCTGCTAGACTAATGTGTTTTTGTCCAACATAGTTATTTGGACATTAACAGCTCAGGTGAGTTGCTTCTCTGGGGATGAAATCCTCTAAGAACTTTAATGTTCTTCAACACCCACTGTGCACACACTGCTTGTGAATGCACACGTGTCAAGCAACGCCCTCCATTGGGCTCATTTTCACTCGTGTGTCCCTTCTCAAGTGCTATCAGTGTCTTGACATGTACCACACCCTGCACTGCTTCCTGCAGGCTCCAGCACTGATGTCTGTGAACCTCCTTCCCCCAGGTCTCCCTCTGCAGTGTTCTTTCTGCATTCTCTGTCGTACCTGTGGGGTTAGGATGCTGTCTTCCTTTCTTCAGGGTCCATCCCTTTACTCAGAAGATGCTACTGGCCAAACTCCAGGGCTCTGAGTGCTGTCCCCATGGGATTATGCCCCTCAGAAGCACCCTTATTTTTTTTTGGAGACTTCGTTGATGTTTCTCCCCATAACAGCAAGACTGCAGTTCTCCTGACAGCAAAATTAAAGGCTTCCTAGGATTTAATTTATGTCACACTTTGTGTGATAATCAATTGTAAGTACACACATCCTCTGCAGACACTCTGTGTTTCTCATATTGCATTGTTGCAGGTTCACAGTTTGTCTGCTCTTCCAGAGTTAATTGAAAGCTGTCATGTCCTTTAGTGCTAGCCATCATCAGGAATAAGCACACTGAATTTTTTCCACTCCACTGGCGGCCACAGCTTGCAAATACAATATGAAGCTCTGATTAAACCACATTTCTGCAGTTTAAGCTCTGCTGATTGTTTTAGTCGTTCTACCTTTTCGCTCAAGCTATTTCCATGGTTTATTTTATGTCCAGTACCAGGTGTAATTCAGCAACCATGAGGAAAGGAGGGCTGACAGTGTTCTGCCTCATTAGGTGCCTGGAGCAGTGGCAGTCCCTGGCAGGCCTGCCCATGCCAGCTGCAGGAGCCCAGGGAGCCCCACACAGCTCCTTCCGCGGTGCCAGCACAGCAGCTCATGCAGACACCCAATTACCAGAATTGGGGAACAGACCTAGTTGGGAAGCAACCTTGCCAGGGAAAAATAGTTCATTTCCATCTGAATTAGTACCCTGGACTTGTCTGGTTTTTTTGGTTTTGTTTTTTTCCCATAGCCCTCTAGCATCTGTGATAGCAAAGTGCCAGTACAGCAAAGTGCCAAGCAGCCATGGAAGGGACCTGCCTGAAAAAGGGTTTCCTCCAAGGAAATTCTGGTTGGACTGCAACCTGATTCTGCCTGGATTCTGCCTGGATCTGAACCATAATAAAGTGCTAGAGGCAGCTGCTGTTGTACTGCCTTCTGCTACTGCCAAAGAGGGGCTGGTGGGTGCTCTAATGGACCATGGCTTAAATATTGCTTGCTCTGAGCCTGAGGAGGGAGGCAGAACTGGGGGCATCCACTGAAGCACACTTGCCAATATTTTTGTGGATGCAGTTAAGCTTGCGATGCGATCCTTAGGACGACACAATTTAAAGGTCTTATTTCCAGCATGTGGTATATAGCTCTTACCTAGTGTCTTGGAAACCTTAGGGAAATTTTTTGGGTAAATTTGCCTATTTCATGGGACTTGTATCTTGAACAGCATGACCTGGGTTTATATTCATTGTGAAAGGCCAGGTGCAGTATTTCACAAATAGGTATTCAAATACAAAGCTATTTTGTGTTTTTATCTGTGACTATGGTATATTTTAACTTTCAGAAACTTTAACTGAAAAGGGTAGAGTTGCTGAAAAAGAAATTAATCACTCTGGCTGAACTTTAGCACCCATTCAACATCTAATTAGTTGAATTAGAGCCACTTTGCAATAGAGTCAGTCAATTCTCTAGCTTTAGCTGCCCCAATGCTTCTGAAATTTGATGATGTTATCATTACTTCAGAGGAGACACTCAGTTAGCATTTTAATAAGTACATTTTACCCTGGCACTTTACCTCCATACCAGGAACTATCATAAGTTAAAATATTATCAGCAAATGCAGACTCTCCTGGGCCAGAACTGTGTCCACATCTGAAAACTTTCCTGATAGAAAATTCTTATTGCTTTCACATGGATCAAGAGAATTATCGTCAACCGAGTATCATGATGTGAAGACTGAGAAGGTAATTAAGAGAATGGAATCTGAACTGCAGTAATACCTTTGCAGGAAAAGCTCAAAATGAATTATTAAAATTTTCTATTCACCTATGAATACATGGTGAGATGAAAGTGCCTCCAGAAGTTTTAAACTAGCCTTTGAATACAAACCAGATGAATACTGTGCTACCAACCTCCTTCAAGTTAAGCAAATATGTTTGATGTTTCACAGGTGCACTGTCAAGTGAACACTGAAGATTTTGGTTGAAATTTAAAGCATACCAGATAAAAGGAGATACGTACATACAGAAAGTCTATATTGGCCCAAATTCTTGGCTATTTACACTATTCCTTTAGGAAGAGGAAAAGGGGCTCTTGTAGCTCTAAAATTGCTTGGTCTGACTTCTAGCCTTTTTGTTTTGCTGAAAATGTTATGTGGGCTACTGGATCCCTCGTTCTGCTTTAGGACATTAAGAAATTGTTCAGGAGGTAACAGCCTTCAAGTCTCTGTATAAGTTTGTGTTTGAAGAATAGCTCACAATGCAGGCCAGTTCTAGTAGGAACCCAGCAAAGGGTAATGTCTCTCTCACCTCCGAGGCTCTGGATGAGAAGTCTGGCTTTCCAAGGAGGAAAAGATGTGAATCTCCTAAGGCATCTTGCGGAAAAGCAGTAGGGTAGCTGGAGGGAATGGTAACTCTGCCTCCTGGAACCTGTCTGTCCAGTTCCTCTCAGGTACATCAGTGGCCTTCAAGCATGAGTTCACTCTGTGTTATTCTCTTTAAAAATATTACCTTATTTTTCTGTGCTTTATTGACTGTATATTCCTGCATAGATGGCATGGACCAAAACCTCTTGAAAGCTTCTCCACGATATTTTCAAACCCTTCTAGCACACAGCCACCATGGACAAATCCACTTTTAAAGCAAAGAGTTTCAGAAAAACAGAATGAATGAAAATACAGGTTTAGGATAAAATTTTTACATATGCCTTGAGCCAGCCATGGTGTCAGCTTTCATTCCTGCTGTAGAAACACTAGCTGTTGCGTCAGACCAGCTTCATTTGTTGGAGTGCTGCAGTGCTCTGCCCTCTTTTTTGTGCTTGGTTTCAATTTTTTTCTTATGTGATAGCTTTGAATAAGAAAAACCCACCACATTTGTTTCATATCCTCTCTCTGGAACTTCATTTTCCAGACAGATCTCATTAAAACACTGAACTCTTGAAAAACAAAACAAGCCAGCATTTCTGAAAGATGGTAAATTATCAAAGAGAGAGACTATCTCTTTCACCTCCACAGCATCTCCATATGCTTTAACAATTGTTTTAAAGGTTTAGGTAGATGTTAGAAGAGAAAGGTGAGGATAAATGAGGAAAATGGAAATGTGCTGAGCTGTCTCTGAAACATCACAGTAGCAGGGAGCACCAGTTTTGATCTCAGCCATTGCCTGCAAAGAAACAAATTGGGGCTCGTGTTCATGCTCAGGCATCAGCAGTTGCTGTCAGCAGAATTACAGCAGGATTCCCTCTCTGGGTTACAAAACTGGGAACCTCTGGGAATGAAATATACTGGGAAATGAGCTAGAAGATTCACATGGAAATTTTTCTAGAATATTTGAGTGAGAGAAAAAGAAAAATTAGGTCATGCAGCCAGCAGGGATATTATGTGGAGAACAGAGGGGACAAAGGGCAGAGACTGTAACTTTTATCACTCTTTAGAAAGTAATGGTATTCTGGTATTCTCAGAATTACTACATCATTGGCATTTACCTGCTTAATTAAGATACCAACTTATTTATATCTTTGCTTATGGATTTTGGAAGTGCTACTATTTCCTCAGACATAAGGACCAAACCTAAGGACCAAATCTTATACAGATCCCATTGCCACTTCCATTCACAGAAATTATGGACCATGCCTTTGATATAGTTAGCCTTAAAATATCTCTATACAGGAGACATGAAATTACTATTTCTCTTTTCATTTTTGAAATGTAATCTAGTGACATTTTCTGTTGAGTTTCCAGAAGTTTTAAGTCTACAACTAATAATTTAGGCCTGCAATGATGCCAGCAACCTCTTGCAGAACAGATGTTTGAATCCAGGACCATGAATTTTTAAGTAACTCCCCTAACTCCTGAGCTGTGATGGTTTTTCATAGTGCTTATGCAAAAGCTCAGAAATCCCAGTAAGGTATGATATGGTTGGTATTTAGCATTCCTTATGCTGATCAGCTGCACTCACATCTTCTTTCTATGTGTCCTCTCAGTACCACAGGCTACCATATATTTCTTATCAAGTGAGCCAGCCTACTAAGAATCCTAAGAGACTAACATCAAGAAAAGGAGATGAGGCCATGAAAAGGAGAGGCATCTCTCATGAAAAAAATCAGTTCTTCGGAGCTCTGTGCAAAATTGTGCATTTAGATCTAATCCTCTACACAGATCTTTTGCTTCCTCTCTCTGGAAAAGCTCTGGTATCAGGACAGTGACCCTGCACATGCAAAAGCAAAGTCCTGGGTATTACAGATTGAGACCTCATGGTAAAAATGGTCTCTGGAGAGGAATGAGGTCCAACAAGCCATGGACATGGTTCAGCAGAAAATCTAATTCTCTGTGTTAAGCATCTTTAGGAATTGTGCCTCACTCAGCTTAATGCATTTGTCCTTCACATTCATAGACAGAAGTTTTTAAAAGAAGAAAAATGGAAGACAATGAATGAAAAAAGAATATGCAGGGTACTGGAACAGCTAATCTGTTTTCTCTCTCACTGTATGTATGAGACTTAGAAGAAAACAACATGATTCGACATGAGTTAATTTCCTTTCCATTCTCTTCCTGTTAGAGATTGCAAAATAGTGAATTATAGAGCAGCCTATTCATAGTAGATAAAAATAGTTTTTCATGAAGAGAATACTAAGTGTGTTTAATAGTTTACTATTTTAAAAGATTTAGATATAGAAAAATAATTATTCATGCAGAGACTACTAAGAGTGTTCAATAGTTTACTATTTTAAAAGATTTAGATATAACCCTGGAGGTAGTATTTGTACTTGAAGGTAAGAGCAAAAGTAATTAAGGTAACTCCTTTTTTACATTCCAGCCCTTAAGGATAGTTATATGCCATGGCAACCAGGCAGAAGTCAGTGGACTAGATATAAAGTTTGTAAAATTCAATGGAGAAGTTAATAGGACCAGCTCACTTAAAACTTGCTGGACACCTGACCCAGGATCTACAATGAAAGTACCATATTTACATTTTTTTGTGTATTTGCAAGCATTTTAGCTTTGCTTTCTGCACTGGTACGCCTTAGCTGGTCCAGGTCTGTCTCCTTCTAGGAGGAGATGGTGGTGAGTCTGGCCCAGGGGGCTGCTGAATGCAGCCCACTCCAATGCTGAGACTGGCAGATGCAGCACTAGTACCCTAGGGAGGAGTGTGCACCCCCCAGGAAAGGCTATACTATTTGCATGATGTTTTCCCAAGGGAGAGGTGTGGCTTGAGCCTCCCTGATAAAAGATGGAGTGCTCAGTTCCCCAGCCAGGCTGCAGAACAGATACTCATTCAGCTTTTGCTTTTTTTTTTTCTTTGTTTTTTTTTGTTTGTTTTTGGTTTTGTTTTTGTTTTTGTTTTTTTAATATGACATTTATCCACCTGGATAGCCTGAAAAACCTCTCAGGCAGATATTTCCTAGATCACTCCCTCTCCGTACCCCAAATCACAAGTAACTACACTTTGCTCTTGTTTAAAACTCCTTCAGATCCCTCCACCACACACTTGGCTCCCTCCCTAAGATCTTAAAGAGCTTGTAGCCCTCTCCCAAGCTTTGGAACTGATTGCCTACATAAGCACAGGTCTGAATGGACTTCATTCTGTAATGTGCAAGCCTATATACACCTAGTGCAATACATTGCAACAGAGCCTGCAGAGAAAGAGGAAGCTTTATTTCATCAGTGTGACTTTTGGAGATTCAGACACCAGAAATTAGTGTTATAAACTTGTCAGCAGGTGATGTGTGGCCGCAGAATTATCCCAGCATTACCCCTTGTGTCCTTTGGATGAAACATTAAAGAAGAATGGAAGTTAACTATGCATGAGATGCACTAAAACTATATGCTTAAATAACACCCATCCACTCATTTCTCCTATTTCATTTCAGGTCACTATTTTCTTCCTGAGTATTTTATTTAAATGCTTGCACTGTGAGTCTTCTGAGCCTTACAGGAGAGAAGCTTTTAAAATCCTTGCAGCTGGATCAAAACGTGGAAAGGGCAACTATTTTAAACTTACATTGAACAAGATCATCAGTTGAAAATTATGCCAAATAACAGAGAGCATTTCCCTTCTTGGCTTGATTCAAATCTCCTAGAAGGGTGATTCCATAATGATCTCCCTTCTCATGTCCCCCACAATAACTCCATGACCTTAGATTAGTTTACCCTGGGAGGTCTGAGCCCAGTTCACTGAAACAAATGGAAAGCTGCCCTTTTTTCAGAGCTCACAGGAAGAAATTTAGGTGAACACATATCAAGGGACATATGAAGTATTTCTGCCCAATTTTTTATTGTTTTTCTCATTTCAACATAAAATAATTTGTCCACTGGAAAAACAACAATTAATTGAGTAAAGATGAATAATTCTATTGATTTAGCTGGAATACGCAGCAAAATGCCAACCAAATCAGGTTTCTGGGTTTGAAATATTTTCTCTTTAGTAATATTAGATATTTAATAATATAGTTTATAGTTTATAGTTTTTAATAGTATAATAATAATATAGATAATATAGATAATATAGTTTCTATATTTTCATATTTTCAACTTCCATTACATTATTGTCAAGAAGACATCATCATAAAAAATGAAAAAAAATCCTATCAAACCAGGTAGGATGTCTTCTCAATTTGAGGAAATATTTCTTATGAGATGTTTGAAAAGATATAGAACTTCAGTAAGAAAATTAACCTTAGAAATTAAAAATAAAAGCAGTGAATTAAATTGTATTAATTATCTTTATAATTTTGAGAATTGTGTTGGCAGTATCAGGTCTGATACTGTCTGAAATCAGGCACTTATCTGAATATCTGTAGTTTCCAGGTGTGAAGGAAAATGATCTTAGAATTAACATGTATGGTCTCTGCAGCTTATAAGGCATGAATCTGATGTTTTGTGGCACAAATCTCTTCGGCATTTTCTATGAGTTACATTCATTTTCCTTCTCAATTACAGTGCAACAATACATTTTTGCTGTGATTTAATATGATTTCATGTAAAAATCAGAATTAAGCAAAGCTGTAAAGGTCAATTCAAGCTGACAACTGTCTCATATTTCTTCCTAGAGAAAACACAAACACATAAATGATATTTAAAGTCATGCTGAATGCCCTGGTGCTGTAGATTAAGTGTGAAAGGCAAATTTTCCTTGCCAGGGCAAGATCAAGAGATTTTTCAGTGTAAATGAGCATCCATTAAAACCTTTCTCATCTGGACAACCACACATCTGATTGTCAGTCAACAGAATCTGTCAAGAACCTTTCCATAAGGACTGATAGCCACACACTAAAGATACAGTACAAAACTGATCACAATGGATAGATTGTTTGGAGCTGTGTGCGGGTTTAGTGTTATTCTGAAGAGGATAAAATGTGGTGTGGAAAAAGAGGAATGATGGTAGTAGCTTGTTTTTTAGCAGAAGTACTGATCTGGTCTGATCTGAAATTAGTACATCCATTAGATGTTTTAGTAATGATGAAATTAGTACATGCATTAGTAAATGCATTAGAACATGCATTTTTGGGTTTTCTTCTTTATCGAAAGTCTTTCAGAAACAAATGTCATCTTGCAGCTGGCGGTAAGAGGGAAATTGATTCTGCAGCTATGCTGCCTTTTGTGCCCAGGGGCAGCGTTTTCATATCTCTTAACACCCATACATCATGGGAGAGATTCTCACCTGGTATAATTGACATAAATCTATAATGTTCCCCTCAGGATGAGCACAGCAGCTCTTTCTCTGCACATTACTGCTTCCTGTGCTATAACAGATCACTGTAGCTAATGTTATTTGACTGACTTTGATTCAATCTGCACAGTACCAGTGTTAATGACAATACACATGGAAACATCCTCGTAAACATTTTCTGATGTTTGTCTTCAGAAAAAGAATGTTGGTTGGTCTCATATTAATTGGACATTATCTTCAAGAATGTTAGATGGATTAAAACAGCTTTCAACCTTTGTAATACAGCCTATCAAATTCAAACACAAGTTTGCTTCTCTATAAACAAACTGCCATCCTGTTTTATGATGATACCTACTTGTACTGTGGGAACAAATGACAACAACATGAGTTGTATTGCTATCTCCTCACAGCTGTCAGGAGCTCATTTCTGAAGAGATCCAAACAACAACAGTACAGATTTGCTGGAAATAGTAGAAAAGCGCAACAAAGAAAAAAAAGGAATTAATTTGGAGTTTGGCTACTGGGAAGAAAACCCTACTTATCATTAGTGCTATTTTTCTCTCCATTTTTCTTCTATCCAAGAAAGTGTCAAATTTTCCCATAGGAAATATCACTCCATTTTCCTTAAACAGGGCCTATCGTCATTTACAAATTAATATAAACTACTGTCAGCAAAGTCTACCTTTAATATTATAGATTATTAATATTATAGAACATGCATTCCAGTATACAAAGAAAATTATGATTTATGGGAGATATCAAAAGGCTTTTGCTATATTCACAGTTATGAAAGCCAACAGTTTTTTGTCAATATTTTCTTACCCATAGTTTATCTCAACATTTAATGGTGGAAAGTTGTTCCAGAAAAAACTTGGAAGGATGTGTGTTGTGTGTGTGTCTGTGGACATTTTATGTATCCACAGGTGTTAGGAGAGATTTATGTGGGAAGGACTGTAGATTGGGATATTTGAATAGAAGTTAAGTTATCTGAAGCAAATTGTGGAGTTTTTGTATTTTGGAAGCAGAAGCTCAAGAAGCTACAACAACTGCCCACAGAAATGAAAATAGGACTGAAAGTAGAAATGTAGGTATAAAAAAATTAATTATATTTTTATCTTTTACAATTCTGGGACATAACACCTTCATGCTGCTATGAGTTTGGTATCACAAAAAATTCCATTCTAAGTTGTAGCCCTGTAAGTCATAGGGCAAGTTGCTGTTTCATGTTATAATACTGAACAGTTCTGTATTGTTCTAGCAGAAACTGACAAGCAGATTTTTAAGTCTGAGTTCTGAAAATAAAGCCAAATATCTCTGACGCTCCTGTAGATACCATTGTATTTTGTCAAAGTCATCAGCCTAAATTCAGCCTCAGAATAAGTCAGCTCAACTCAGAAGCATTGTAAGAGAATCAGTTTAGTTTAATGGAATTGAGGTCAGGATAATATTTAGTTTTTGTTGTGTGTGGTACAGCATAAAACTGCAGTTTTTCAAATATGTTTTATTCCTACTTGGCAAATACCTTTACTGTTTCAGAAGCAGGTCCTTATATGTCATAAACTGATACATTTTTTGAGCCAATTAAATGAAATTCTGTTTATTTGCCTAAGCTATGAGCCTATTACTTAACTGATTAGAAAGAGTTGCATCCCAATATGATTTTGACTTAGAAGTTTATAAGTAGAAGATATAGTCCAAGAAAGTGATGATACAAAATAGGGAATGCTGTTTTCTTCTAATTTAGTTGGTTGCAAAATAAACCCAGGATTCCCACTGAGCAGCAGACTGTAGGTTTCTTATTGGTGTATCCCCATTGGTGCTTTAGTTCAGAAAAGGTGCACATCTCCCAGAATTCTGCCAGCTAACGCATTTTCATTTGAGTAGTTTCAGAGGGCAGACCTGGATTCCATTTGGGTGAGCTAAGCCAGAAAACCTGTTCTGGGAGAGAACCTCACTAGCACCAACCAGGAATGAGCTCCAGTTCAGGAGCTCAAACTGTTAATATAACGTGCATCTCCCCAAGTCTTTGTAGTGTGGATATTATGAGAATAGCTTCTGGTCACATTAATAATGTAATAAAACCAACTATCTAGGCAAGGAAATCACCATAACAAATATTTGATGATTTTTTGTATACTTCTGTGTATAATAACACTTTGAAGAATAGTTTCCTGAGGTTCCTCATCCCTAGAAATATCAGCAGAGAGAGAGCATGAAGAATTTTTTTTTATGTATGCCAACAGAATAATGAAAAACTTCTCATAGTGCAATGCAGGTATGAGATATTGTCTGATTTCAGAGCTAGAAATGTCCACTTTCAGAAGATGAAATGCATTTTTTATGTTTGCTAGATTGCCCTAACACCCATGGGAAACACAAGTTCTGTCTATCAGAGGAGGCATTCCAGTGACAGTACAACCTGCAGTGAACTCAGCTGGCAGAAATTGTTTTTTTCAGCAGTTAGGTCTAAGGAACGTGGAGCAGTGCTCCTGTGTTACTGCCCTTGACAGCAACCTCAGCTCTTTCTACAAGATTCCTGCGGGAGTGTGAATTGTCTCCATGGAGTTTTCCATAGGACCCCCATGATCAATCTCATGTTCCCACTAGTGGACACCAAGTAGGATTCAGCCTTCCTAACCAATCTCAGCAGCATCTCATCCAGCCTTGGCACCTCTCACACAGCATATTCACAGGTTGGCCATTCTTCAGAGTGACAGAGGTTGCATACAACCCTAAACCACTAAGCAGTGGAAGCTGCTGCAACAGAAGAACAGCCAGCTGTGTCAGGTGCATGATGACAGCCATGCTTTTCTCACGTGTCTTTGTGACTGAAGTGCCTCTGCTGCTGAAAAGTTGCTAAAGCTTAGATATCTAAGAAACATTATGTTGGAAGAGATCACTGTGCTAGGTCTGGGCCTTGACGTGCTTATTGCAGGCATTGGATGGGCCCTTGCACCCAGAAGTATTTATACCCAGGAGAAAAGTATTTTTTTACACACAAGGGTATTTATACCCTTGTTTTAATTTAGAAAACAACTCTGCTACTAGAATTGTAATTCTGGTTGAATTTGCCCCTATCTCCCACTAAGACTCAGCTAACACATGAAATTTACGAAGCAGTTGCAGTATTTTGAATAAGCAATTCAACAAGAGTAAGAAATTATTGCAAAATACAGCTGCTGCCTTTCCTTTCCAGAGATAGAGTATGCTAATGTGTTTAATCTCAAAGTCTGGCAAGGAAATTGGGAAGGAAGAGGATGTAGTAGCCAGTTGAAATGTAAATGTTAATAATGAATGCTCTTTCAGTGAAGCAAACCCAATAGAAACTTCCATTCATTTTTTCAAATCATTAAAAATACTGCATTTCTACAGCCTGATTGCCAACTAGTCTTAAATGGTTCTTTAGCACTTCATTAATAATATTCTATTGTTTAACACTTCATTGTTTGTAATAGGCTTCAGCCATCACTCTATATTTCTTTCCACAAGCCAACTTAATTTTTGGGCCAAAGCAAAGGTTTTGGGGACTGTTGAGAAGACACTATCTGATCCTTATCTCTTTTTAAAATGAGAACAAATAGGTTTTAAAAGTTCCGTATCAGCTCCAAAAACAAAGAACCTACCACATTCACATAATTCAGCTGACACAAGGACAAAGTAGTAGATGCAATGTCTGAAATAATATAAATTAATTGTAAGCAAAACCAGTTGGAAAATCTTATTCCTTATGAAGGCCTCTGCGCTATTCTTTTCTTAAAGATGCTTAAACAAGTGGCTCCAATTTAACACATTTCTGGCTTCAATAATCATACAGAAAACTCTTCCCTGAGCCTTTTCTAACAAACTGTTTATTAAACTCAGTTTTACAAATTGTGTAGTGCATTTCACCTGTTACTAGGGAAATTCCAGAGGAATGGCAAGGAATGGCATAAAGTTGTAGTTCATGATGGGATTTGTATAACTTAACTTGAGTTATTTAAAATCTAGAGGACTAGCCTAAGTCAGTTGACTTTGTGGTCTCTGTTACCCATAGGAGAGACTGAGTAAGATATTGGAAGTAGGCGAAATCAATTGACATTTAGAAATGTCTTTCTTCTCTCCATTGTCTATCAAGTGAGCCCAGATCACGTTAGAAACCTGGAGATTTTAAATGGCAAGATGGCATAAGATGTATCCTACATAAAGGAATGAAGCAGGAAAGTGAAAACAGACATTCATTGAACCTGTGTTGCAGTTATTCCAATCCTGGTACTCTGCTGTTTCAGGCTCAAAACTGTTATTTACTTCATTTTATTCCCAAATTATTATTACGCAATAAAATCCAACATTCTGTGACCTGAATTAAAAGTGAGGTAAGTACGACTGAAAAAATAAAAGCCATTTAAGGATAAAATGATCAAGAAATCCAGGCCAAGTGCTTTTATTGATTTGAATTTGGATACTCTTTCATCATGTGAATAAATTCACTGACTCCATAATTTACAGCAATATATCCAATCTCTCTTCATGCTCACACTGTGGACTCTTCTTCAACCTCACAAAACAACACATTTAGTAAATGAAAGGGTCTCTGATGGTGGCTTTGACAGTATATGTGAATACTCCTTCTAGTCCTATAGGGGAGTTGACATTTTCATCTGCCCTAAAACAGTGAGAAAAATATTCTTTAAGTCACGTACCTGGACAAACACCAAACATGTCTCACCAAGACAAGAGTTCAACATATTTTTGTAGAGTTCTAACCCCAGAAGTTGATCAAGATTCATGAAGGGTTATAAAACACCTATCACCTGCTGTACTGTCACCTACCATCAATAAAAGTTTCTAGTTTTCTGATCAAGGCACATTAACATTGGGGTTGTGCTAGCTGAAGAAAAGTAGAATTCCACAGGAAACTGTTATTTTCTGATTCTATCACATAATAATGTCCCAATTGCCATTATAGTACCAAAAGGTGATGCAAATACAAAATTACAAGGAGGTTGGAAATTTTAGTAGTGAAGTTTAGAAGTAAAACAATCACTGTTTCCGAAGCTTTTAAAATTGTTTAGCTGACATAAAATATTGACCTTATTCAATAAGGTTCCTAGTCATATTTGGAGATATATTGGTTTAATATAGCTCTGTCAAATCAATTCTCCCTCTAGTAGGATGTAACAAAGTATTTTTATTTAATTTGGACAGATGTTGAGCCATAATGTCAAGTAATTATAGTGGCTACATTTATTTGCTACATTATCCAAAATGTTTTGCTCAAGAGTACCTTGGCATGGTAACCTCAAGGAAATAAAATCTCCACGGCAAAAAGAGACAATTTTTTAGGTTTATCATGAACTGATTGTCAGAGAGTTATAATCACATGCAAAAGTTAAAAACATAAACCAGTTAAAGACAGATCCTAAAACCTTACTTTCCTAATCTTTAACATAAACAAAAAATGGTTTTCCAATAAATACTGGAAAATAAGTTTTCCAATACAAGTTTACAATACTTAATTATCTAGAAATCTTATTTAATCAGCTTTTACGCACTAAGAAAAATAGAAATAAGAAAATACTGAGTGTAAACAATGTGTACTTGTGAAATCCCTTCTTTTGAAGTTTTTCACCCTTTTCCACCTGTCTGCCTGTTCATAAATCTTTGTCTGTGGGAATTTCACAGAAGATCAAATGCCCTTTCTCAGACACTTGGAAGAAGTCTCATATTTTGTTTTGGGAAACAAGGAGGGAAAAAATCACATAATAAAACTAGAGGATAAATAGAGCCTTTCTGAATATAAGTAATCACTACTAACAAAATGAAGCCTTTACACCCAGTTTTTTGCTGTCTCCACCTGATTTCTACTGCAATTAGATTTCAGATGATTTGTCCCTGGCACAATGGGTCCACAAGGCAGCAACCTCTGCCAAAGGAGCTCAGCATAAGGGTCATTAGGTATTTTAAAATAGTACCTGGGGGCATTCGGTTCAGGAAGACAGAGGGTTCAGAGGGGTCTGGTTTGTGGATAGGTGGGCCAAAGGAAAAAGCAGAAGTTGCTGAAGGGTCTGAGAGAGGTGGAGGATGCCAGCTGTACACAACAACTTCAGGGTGCCTAAGGGACAAGTGGACATAGTTTTCTTTAATTCTGCCAGAACCTCAAGAGCAGAGGATGCTTTACTAAACATCAGTGGTTGTTACACGACAAGTTCTTCAGCTGAAGTGACAGCAGGTTTTGTTTTGGCCATGAGAGATATTGTGTTTCCCATTCTCTGAGAATGATTGTCACTGTTTATGATATGAACTCCTGACATCTACAGGAAATCTCTTAACTCAGTTTCCTGACTAAATGACCTCACTCTTGCAGGTGAGTCAAAAGAAGTAAACAAACATGAAAACTGTTTTTACTTGAGACATCTCCACCTTCATGTTGTCTGAAATGGTAAACTGTAGGAAGTATCCAGCACGTAATAATGAAATTGGCTTAGAAGGGTACTGAAATGAGGAGAATTAAGATGCATTTCTTTGGTGCTCTCTGAGCAGGTATGCTCTGGGATTCTGCTAATTTTTGTCTTGAGTGAACTTTAAGTGCTGCCTTTGTGGGTAAGCATGTGCTGTGCCTCATTTCAGGCACAAAATAATACATTCAAAGGTTTTATCCCTGAGATGTTCCCTTACTTTATCAAAATGACACTGTTTTTACTGAAACTCATTTTTACAAAGGTAAAACACCCTTTGATTTCTCATCTTTGTCTTCATATTGGCTGTTTTTTTCTGTATTGGGTTTTTGCCTTGGAATCAAGGAACATAAAACAGCAATTGACATTGGAGAATGACCTTTGAGCTAGCTACATCCTACAGCAGCAAAACAACGTGTGCCTCTTT
The DNA here is from genome assembly GCF_049639895.1 of Pseudopodoces humilis. NCBI lineage: Eukaryota > Metazoa > Chordata > Aves > Passeriformes > Paridae > Pseudopodoces > Pseudopodoces humilis. The sequence goes on along the minus strand of NC_142202.1, from coordinate 34,898,826 downwards.
TAAACTTTTTGAGAATCCCTTTTTCCCATTATTGTCTGGTGTATTTCCCATGTCATTCACTATTTGATTTTTTAATATACATAAGGTTAATTTGTTTGAGTTAGTTATTGCAGAAGGCCCAGATTTTCAATGCAATGTTTTCCACATCACCTGCTCAGTGACCACTTTTGCGTGTTCTCGATGTAGGCTTTGAAATTACTTCTGTTTCCATTAATTTCATCTCACATCCTTCTGCTGCAGTTCATTGCTTCTACTAAACAATGCGTTTCTAACATATTCCCCTTTAGCATTGCTGTAAGACATGTCAGGAAAGCTCTTTGTTACATTCGACTCCTTGGCTCCTATTCCATCTTGCCTTTCAACAGTGCTTGTATCCTGGAAATAAGTCTTCCCTTAGTGTCGCATAAACCTTTTTCCTGTTACATCCAAGGCATGAAACATGCCTTCTCATTCCATTTTCTCTTCTTTTGGTCTCTGCACATTCAGAGTCCTGCTTTCCCCATCACTATATCTGCATTTCACAAGTTCTGGGGGAAAAAAAAAAGCTTCAATGCATAACCTTAATATACAAGTATAAACATTTGTATCTGTCTTAAATAAAAAAGAGACTGCTTTATGATGGAATAGCTTTCAGAAAAAAATAGCATTGCCTTGTCATTTTTTTTTAATGTGTTCAAGAGTTTTGTAGGGGGCTAGTAGGAACTTCAAAACAGAGCACGTTTCCTGGTGTAAGAGAACACCCAAAGCCACCCAGTATCTTAGAAAACCCATACACTGTCCAAAGAGAGTCTGCCCAGGCTGCCACAGTCTGTCTGGAAACACCAACACACAGTGAAGCAGACAACATGGGAGATCCTCTGAGGTTCAGAGGATCTCACTAACCATGCTCCAGTATCCTGCTATCTGAATGACCCTGGTATGCCCATTTAAGTAAATATCCCAGTCTTCCAACTCATTTTCCTAATCTTTTCTCAAAACAATTAGAGTTCAGGATTCTTAGGAGACAGTTTCATGGTGATTATCCTGGGCATCTCACAATTTAACCCATAATTTCACATAGAGTGACAGCCAGGGTAAGATCTCCAGCATTTTTCCCTGCCTGGCTCTCACATGGGCCTTACTCTGCCAACCTGCTGGCACAACAGATGCTGCTGCTGCTGGACACTGCCCCTGCCAGAGACAGGCCAAATGTAAGGAAGACACAAGCCAGACTGGCATGAATGGTCTGCCCCAATCTCATTGGGATGCATGGCTCCTACTATATCAGCAAAAACTGATTTATACAATTGCATTGTATAATTACATGCATAATGTATATAATGTATATAATACATGTATATTTACATGCATACATGTATAATACAATTGCATTGGTTCTGTTTAGTAATGATACAGTCAGCCACAGAGGGAATGAGAGAAACTCACCAAAAGTAATTGAGTTTTTGCTCTTAAGCCTCTCATATCCATCTGCAAATCCTGCCCTCTATCTTTCCAAAGAAACTGCTGAACACAGAAAACCTGCTAATGCTGTGTTAATATGGGCATATAGCTGGGCTCCTGATAAGCCTGGTAATGATCAGGCTGTCTGAGGAGTACCAGCTCTCTACTACTTAAATGCTGAATGTATTCTAAAAGACCAGGAAGGCAATTTAACTTCTCATTATATATGTTCAACTCATTTTAGCAGTAACAGCTGCTTTAGTTTTTAAATGAAATTGTTAAGTTTTCAATTCCTTGGAAATTCGTGAGTTTATCAGAAGAACTGGTTTTAAACTTACTTCTGCTTCCTTACACAATAAAGTGTTAGCTGCATGCTAAGATTTCACATGGTCTGTAGAGGAAAATAAACTGAGTGGACATTCCCTGCTGGCTGTATCCCAGTTTTGCTCATCTGGTTGGTTTTGACAGGCTGGAGACATGTCCCAAATGTAGTCTGGTTCCCACAAGAACACAGGAGAGCTGGTCTCTTCCTGTGCTGCTATGGTAAACTGTCACAAAAGTCACATTCAACCTGAAGATACTCAAGAATCTGGAATTAAAATATTTGCCATGGTCCTTTTTACATGCAGTTATCACTGAGGATGCAAGTGAAGAATTTCACCTCTTGAACCACAGATGGACACATTAGATACAGGAGGCATCTCACAGCCATAACACGGCAGCATCTGCTCTCTCTTTCAGACCCAGATTTAACAAGACATTGAGAGGACTGTAACTCACCACAAAAAAGGTGTGGGCACTCACTTGTTCAGGTCATGCCTATCTCACATATCATGTATCCATCCCTTTCCATCCTGCTATCTTTAAAGCCTTTCCTAGCTCCCCTAAATCTATGGATGAGATACACCTGACCTGAGTCACACCATCTGCCTCCCCATCTTATAACTTTGAATAACTTTCACATTTTTGAGTCTCCCTTTGCTTTATCTGTAGTCCTGGTGATGGCTCTTCCTGGAGGACTGTTACATTTTTCCCCAGCACTGTGTACTTTCTGTGGGGATTGGCCTGAACTCCCTATTGGTGTTCCTGTTTGTCACACTATTAGTACTGCTTGAGGAACTCTACCAAGGCATCAGAAATACCTACTGACCAGCTTTTGAGTCTCCATGCACACGCATTTCAGCGTAATGTTTATCAAGTGCTTAATTGATTGTAATCTGTTTTGTTGTTCATTTCACTTGGTTTTCCCCGGCATAAACTAAAATCAGCAAAACAAGGGCCAAGAGGGCTGAGCAGGGATGCTCCTCATGCCAGTGGCTTTTGCTTCCCATGAGAATCCACATAACAACACTGTTGGAGCCTGCAGGTGTGGGGGCATGAGACCAATGGTGCCAGCATAAAAGCAAAGGAATGCAAGGGAAAAAACTGCCTGTGTGGCTCCAGGCAGCTTGAGTGAAAGGCTGTAGAGCTGCAAATATTGACCTGTAATACTACACATCCTGAAGCACTAAGGCACCTCAAGCACAATGCAACTTCATTTTCTGTTTACCTTCATCACCCCACATGTGATTTCATAGTCATCTGCCATACCATCCCTTTACCTCTCTTCAGTCAGAGAAGTCTCATTAGACTATCTGCATGCAAAGTCTGTCTGGTGTCTGTGATCACTCATCACCCTTCTCAATGCTATCTTTGATTCTACTACAATTTTCTGAGAGCCTTGCATTAGAATTATAGTCAATTTTCAAGACATGCTGTGTGAAAGAATTATAGAGTGGCCTCGTGGTGTTTTCTGCTTTGTTTTTCCTCAGATAAATAATTCCTACTATTGAATTTGTTTTTTCACTGAAACAGAGTAATGCAATAACCTTCTTGTTTTTATAACCCCTGAAACTTGTTCACAGTGGGCAGAATCAGCCAAACAGTTGTAATATACTTTTAATCTTTAAGTTTTTAAGCTTTTCTAATAAATTATGCCTACAGAAGCTGAATCAACACATGAGCCGTGAGCACACACGAGCTGTGAGCACTCTGAAGTTCAAAAATCTGTATGTATGCAGACGTGTGAACAGTCAAAGAACATTTATTCAAATTATTTTGATAAAGGACACTTTACACATGTTAAGAGATACACCCACAACTCTGCAGTCATTTGATCTGTTAGGGGAGAGGACTTGGCAGATTTTCAAATTCCTAGCACCCATTTTCCTTTAATAAAGTTCCTAAAAATGTAGGCTTCTCTACCAAAATACCTAGAAGTGTTGTTGTCACATTTCATACAACCAGTCTTATGTACAATTCACTTAGAGTCAATCTTGAAAAACATTTTTGAGTGAATTTTCTTTTACTGAAGCTTTTTAGCTTTTTTTTTTTTTATCACTGAAGACCTAAATAGGGGAAGTGGAACAATGCTGCTGTTTGTACATAAAGTGAATAAACACAGTCCATTCATGACATGTTAGTGCCATTGATTCTCTTGGGCTACCATTTCGGGTGTGGAAGTTAGAGAACTACAGAAAAAATTAATCCATTCCTGCTTGGGTGTGGAGAATCACAGCATTAGCAACATCAGCCCAGTACTAAGGAATTTCACTTACTGGGGGCCTGATCTGAAGGTCTGGCTCCCAGGCACTTCAGGGATTTGAATCTGCCTCTCAATGCAGTGTGAAACTCATTTGCATATAAATTCCCATTGTAGCAAAATGCTTTATGCTTCCCATGCAGCTGAGATGGAGAAGAATGGGTCACTAAGAAGAAAGAAAAATATTTCAGTCTTTTGGAGACTTTGGGGTGACCCCTATCACCTTCTCCCCTGTCTCACTCACACCAGTGTCTTGGAGGCCAAAGTGCCCCTTAGCCTGAGGGTCAGTTTCTCATGGCAAGATGCAGAGCAGTGAGTGGGAATGGAACACTTTTTGTTCAGCATGCCAGCTGTTTGCCTGCTTAAATATAATCTGCCTAAATAATTACCTCCTTTTCTCAAATTTGAGCTAAAATTTATTTTAAACTTCTTCACAATGTAAAATCCAGACAGGTAATTCAGTTCCTCAGACATGTAGCGAACTCACCTGTAATTATATAAAATTAATGCAGGCAGGGCAGAAACCTTAAACCTCTAATTTGTTGAAAAATGCAGTTTATTGAATATGTGAATTCAGGCGCATGTAACAAATGTTTTTGTCAGTAGAAAAAAACAGCTGTTCCTCAAGTTGGAATGTTTTGTTTAGACTTATTTTAATAACATATTTCACCTTTTTTTTTTTTTTTCTTTCTTTTTTTTTTTTGAGACTACTTTTTGTTTCTAACTTTTCAGAGCCTGGGTGGGCAAAAATACTTTCTAGACATGCTATTCTTTTCCAATAACTATGTGAGATGGGCTCACTGCAATTCTATGTTTGGATTGCCCCCTCAGGTGTCTTATACTAGTTGGCATGAAAATGGCTATGCCTGTTCTTCAGAGACAAAATTGAAGAAAATCACAAAGTCCTTCAAAAAAAAAAAAAAAAAAAAGAAAAATTCAGTCCAGTTAATATATAGTAAATGGGAATTATAAAATGTGAGACAGGACTTCAGGGGTACATAACAACCTCTGTATTCACACTGAAAAATCTCAAGCCTAGTTTAGGTCTTAGAGGAACTGATTGCTGAAGAAAAACACAGAAAGGCTGTTGAATTTCCATCCTTGGAGCTATTAAACCCTCAAATGAATTCAGGCCAAATCAACCTGACCTGAGGCTGAAGACAGCTCTGTTGTGAGTCCAGGGCAGGATGAAATGATTGCCCAAGATACCTACCAACCACAGCTATTCTGTGAATGTGCTTCTCGGAATCATTCTACGCTACCGTAGAAATGAGAAGGAACAATTTGTACAGAAGAAAACTTCCTCTTCCCTCTCATAGTCCAGTCTTTAAAGATACACTTGGGCTAAGTTGCCTTCATCAGTGAGCACTATTTCAGTTCAGGATTAAACTGTGCTTGCTGTTTTAAATGGCATACCAAAGAGGAACATCAGCTCTGAGACTGGCTCTGACTGAGAAACATCTGTCCTTTTCCTAAGCAAAGCATTGTCCTTCTCCTTCCTTGTCAAACACTTGAACACAGAGGGGAAAACAGCAGAAGAGAGCATTTCTATTTCAAAGTACCAAGGAGCCTTCACAAACCAGGGAATGGCATAGAAGACTGAACATTATGCCTGTTTGTTAGCTTGTTCATTTTTCAGCATGTGATACAAAGTTGATGGAGATTTCAAGCCCGATTTTTATGAGGGGAACAAAGTTTAAATACAGAAACACTTTCAGGAAAAGAGAAGTAAGCAATTAGCCTTGCAGTGGTCATAACATGTTATTCACTGATTTAAGTTATGGATATTTGTACATGTGGATGTGTATCAGAGGTTGGGGTGATGGGATGAATGTGTCGGTTCCATACAGTTTCTGTTACCATACCTTGTTGTTCACCACTAAGGCTGAAATATTAATTCAACCTCTTCCTGATATTTACACATTAATGTCTCAATATACATGACAATATATCCTTGAGGAATCATGCCTCCTTCAATGCACTGGATGCCACCCTCTCCCAGGAAACATTTTCTGCCTTTTATGAAGGGCAGTAAAATGAATGTATATACTACAAACGTAAAGTATAAAAAATATAAAAGCATGTAGGGAGAGATAACTGACCCAGCAGCTTTTCAGTCCAGTACTTAACATAGTCAGGAATGAGCAATTAATTCACAGATGCTATGACTGTACACGTGTGAAAAACTGTCCCCAAGAGAAACTGCGAACAATGACTGTAGGGTATCTTCAAATCCAGCAATAAAGACTTGATATCCATGAAGCAGCCTTAAACTGTCCCAACAGAGAAGAGGGTTACACCTGGGTTTTCAGCAGACCGAAGCACTAAGACATGTCATAAAAACAGAGCATAACTGTATGTAAAATCTAGGCTTTCTGGTCTTGTAAAGGCAGCATTACATTTTGGATTGAGCATGCTTGATTTGGCCCAAGATAAAAATGCTTCATGTCTCTTTATATCAGGCTAGAAGTTTTGCTTTTTATCTTTGCTCAGTAGTAAATTGTGGATCAAATTCTCATCTTACACATGAAAGTAGAAATGCATATCCAAGAGCAGAATTTCTCCATTTAATATCAAAGTAATGTGCACTTCTGGTAGAGCATTTTTCAGATTCTGACATGGAAACATACATTAACAATTTGCAGCAAAATTTAAAAGAAGCAAAATTGACTCTTCTCCATTTTTTACTAATGAGACCTAAGCACTGAATTCAATCAGAATATACAAATTTAGAAGAACACTGACTTGTAAGCAAAATATTTATGTCAGTCATTCCTGATTTGGATTCAGTATGAATTCTTGTTATGATACAAGAATAATTATATATCTTTTTTTAATGCAATTCATGCTGCAGAGAAGCAATGTAAATAGACCAAAGATTCAGTGTTAATAAATAGCAAATTTTTATTTAGAATTTCTGTTTCCTATTGCAAAAGCCCAGAAGAAAAGGCATTATACTCTGTGTGTCTAACACTGATAGCCATATAGCCAAAGACTGTTGGCAAGAACACACTGTGAGAAAGAACAGGATGTGGCTGGAAAAGGAGCCATACCAATGTGGAGCAACACTTTTCTGGGACAAATGTTCTTGTTCTGGCTCCTGGAGATAAGCACAACACGGCACAGCAAAAGCACATAAATGAGGCTGAGGAGTGGGCATGGACTTTTGACCAAGGGCTGTCTCAGTAGTTTGGGATCAATATTACCAAAGACCTTGAAGCCCTCTGACTCTTTTCCTGAAAGGTCTACAAGAACAAACTGCACATGATTAATAATTTGCATAAAAAGCATGAAACAGCTCCAGTGGGGGAAACTTATCTATGAAAAGGTACCCTCAGGAAGCCTGGGCAGTGCCTCAAGCACCCTAAAACCAGCAGCGAGATCAACACTGTAGCTAGAATTGGTGATCTCTTGCTTTCATTCTTCCTTTCTTTGTCTCTACCTCTCTTTAATTTCTCTCTCGCTCTCTCTCTTCTCCTTCACTCTACCCTTTAAGCAAAATCCATCCAAGTGTGTTTATACTAGAAAATGAGGAACTAACTCATATCAATTTCCATGACAAGTGTGCAATTTACTAATAAAACAATTTTAAGTTTTTGAGGATCCTCTGACTGTTGACATTCCTTTTTGACCGCAGATATCTACCAATCTTGGGTTCTCCCCTCCCCTTAGGGTGGGATGACACACCCACAAAACAATTTTTAATACAATAGCAAAAGCCTCATAAAGCTTAGAAATAAATAAAATACAGTGATTTTGAAGCATGCTAACTTTCTTGAGGTGCCAAATGTAGTTCAGTCTGTTCTGCATCTGAGCTCCTTTAACAATTCAAGAAGTTTTTGATGCCTAAGGCCACCTAAGGAAATTGTTGGTACTCACCCTGTTACACCAAGGTTAGACAACATAATTCCTTATTTTTTTATACCTTCTGGCTTTCTAAAATCAAATACCTGACCTGAAAATTAGATAAATGTAGGTTTTTTTCCTCATCTTACAAACTGAAAACAGACATTTTAAGAAAATAAAATTATTAAAGCCTGTAATAAGCCCTGCCAGTGAAGAAAGCCGTGCAACAGCTTTCATTTCTGCATCACATCTGCATTTGCTAAGGTTTTATTGTTCAGAAGCTCCTTCTGCTCTTTTTCCATTGTTATTTGACACTATCAAAGTATTCATCATCAAAATTCAAATTAGCTCATCAAATCAAATTTGATTTATTAATCTAAAATTTCTAGGACTGATCATCCTTCTCTGACAGAATCTGATAAAGACATTTACACATTCATTTAAACAAAGATATGGCATGTACGTTTCAGATGTGGTAAGGGAGCATGATTAGTGTTAACCCAGCTTTGTCCACAGGTGAAGATGTAGCTCCAGCAGCCTCCCTGGGGCTCTCAGACATCACTGCTCCCAGCCACAGGAATAACTGTCCTTTGGAAGTGTCCCTCGGGGTGAATGACAGGGCTGACCTTCAGATCACGTTAATTTGGAGCTACTCTGCTTTATTGAAACCTATTTCAGGAGCAAGCAGTTAAAGCCAGGGTACATCTAAATGAGTCTTCTAGTTCAAACCACATAGTCTACTATTTTGCACTTTATGCAAAATGCTACAGAAAGCCAGGGTATTCTTACATTTCACAGGCTCAGAGGAGAAAAAAAAATCAGATGGATCTTTCTAGAAAATAAAAGTAAAATATTACTTTTATTAACATACATTCTGACTAAGCAAACAGTCATATCCCACAGAGCATGTGTGCTCCATCCTAGGTGTATCTTAAGCTCAGTGAGGCTGATGGGGCCTGAGCACTCAAAAGTAAAAGGCATTGCTTACAAATTTTTCATTTAAGAAACTGGACAGTAGAAATCTGTTACAAATGCAGTAGCAGAAGCACATACCTGGACTAGATGGCACATCAAATATTCACTCAAAGGTCGCTGTGGACATCTGTTTTGAAAAAAAAAATAAATTCAAAGTATCTTGGAAATTACTGTATGTGACAGATGTTTGGTTGCCATAGAAAATCAAATCCTCTTTACTAAGGTGATTAAATACATCTGTGGGTGGCTGGTTTTATTGCAAATGTCTGCCTTAAAAATCAATGAAGCTTATATTTATTTATTCTTTGTTCAGTGTGACTGGATTATTCATGTTTGTTTATGTAAAATAGTCCTATAATTTTCCTAGCAGAACATGGCTTCCTGAAAATGACCTGGTCAAGTCCTATCAAAATGCTGAGAAAAAAGTTGTCAATATTGACTAGAGATCCAAGTTTAGAAACTACTTGTAAAGATTCTGATAGAATTTTCCTTAAATATATTGTAATATCATACCGCTTCATGTCTTGATAACAGTTGGATCAGGACCCTGATGCTCACAGAAAGCACAGTTCAAAAACGTACTGCCAAAAAATCCACCTGGAGTGTTGAATCAAGCGGACAAGATGTAACTTACTGGAATTACTACATAACATTGGAAGTGTGATTCCTCCTTGTGCTGTGCTGCTCTAATCCTTACACAAAAATTCTCACATTAATGACAAAGACTCACGTTCCAATAGATATGCTAATATAGTATGTTAATTGTGACTACCTGAAAAGCAAAATTCTGCTGTATATAAAGAATATAAGTTCATAAAGAAGGGTTTATTTTATTTTGTTTCTGTGAAGGACATCAAGATTTGTACACTACTGATAACTAATTCTAACATTGTTCAGACTGTGTGCCTATAATGCTGGGATCAGAGCAATCCCTATCCCAAATTTGTATCACAAGGTTGCCACAAAATCTATAGATTTGGGACATAAAGTATTGGCAAACTCAAGTGTAACAGAGTTTACAACTTGTGAACAAATGTTCTTAGACTGTAAAATGTGAAAATATATCGATATCTTTGGAGCCTGGAGAATAACTCATTCTTTAGTAACCAAATTAACCGAAATAAAACCAGTTTGTTCTCCGTGGAAGAGATCAGAGACCATAGAGCACAGGAACAGATGAGAAACCAGAGGGCACACAGCACTTCCTACTGGGCAAATTTCCCTGAAAGTGCTCCTGAGTGTTGCAAGATACCCCCACATGTTTTAGCAAGAATGATACACATCCCTTTTATGAATATATATATATATATTTAGAATATTATAGGATAAATTGCTATACGTGTATAGATTTTTCTTGCATTTCTTGGCAAATTTCCTTATTGCTTACTTGTGAAACCTAAACATAATGTACTTTGATTAATGACTTTCATATTTTTATCTGTTCCTGTTATCTCTACTGCTGCTCATTTGGGAAAATGAACAGCAGAAATGTCAGTAAGCAGCCTGAGACACTTTAGCCAAGTACTGAGGTTTCCAAGAACTCTAGTTTCTTGAAGTCTCATCTCAACAATACTCAGTAAAGCCCCTTAAAAACCTCCTCATGCAGGGCTATCTAAGATTTCTCACATTTCTGCTTTACAAAGAAAACTGTCTTACATTTAAAGTTTTCAAAGGGAATCTGTAATTCAGGGGATCAAGTCACACTTTGAATGAAACTGTCTCTCTAAACGCCTTTAGTCATGTCTGAAAGGAAGACTTAGATTTCTAACTCACTTAAGCTTTTCTAAAAAATATGTCTGTCATCCATCTGAAATTAATTTACCCTATGCTTTCTAACTCTCTAGGCATTCGTTCCAAGATGTCATCACTCTGTTGGTAGTTTTAAAATAGCTACATGTACAAATTTTCTGAGCAGTTCCAGTTTTGCAATGAATGATTTGTCAGTTCCTCTTTTCAGTCTTTCCTTTTCCATGGTTAAAACCTCAAAAAGAATAGAAATAATTCATCTTGTTTGCTTTTTTGTGTTTTTAAACATGCATTTATACCACAAAAATATTTTGTACTGTGTGGTTTATTTCCTCTGTTTTCATGCCTAATAATAAAGTAGAAGATGCTGACGTTCAAGGCGCATCTTTCAGTTTTTCTTCAGGAGTAGAGAGAGGGGTGAAGGTCCACGGAAGACCTTTCTACATGTGTCCCAAGATCAGTGCAAAGTCTATTATTGCCAACAGAAGCAACAGCATCATTAGTCCTGCCCTTGTAGGTGATAATGGAAAAGAAAAACATGCTGCAGTCCACTCAACACCAGTGTCACTATTTTGAAAGCTGTTGGCACTTCTTTAGCAAGTAGGGTGCAGAATGCGCTGTTTGGGTGTGCAGGCTCATTCCTAGCAGGGGTTTGGCACAGCCCACTGGCAGGCACTGGGGAGACATTTCACTCTGCTCTTCAACTTCCATCAGCAGCAAATAGGCCCTAGCATGGCCTCAGCTGGGACCTTTCTCCTTTTACTGACAAAATTGTTCTCTTCCATACATTCACATTGATTTACCAGTGTAAAACAACGGTTCAAAGAGACCCCCCATTTTAGGTGTTACCATGTACACCTGAATAGCTTCAGGACCTGCTGTCTCTTTCCCAACAAGAAGTAAGGCCATTGGGAGCCAGGTCTTTGTCCTCCCTCCAAAACAGGCTGGGCTTAAACAGAGTGAGGTAGTTACTAAAGATGTAACAAGTACAGAAATAACTGAGTTGCCATCTTAAGATTACTTGAAATATTTCTCCAGTTGATAGCATTCCTCTCATGAGTACTGTGACCATGAATATGCTGTTCAAAACATTTGAAAGCTAATGCAAAACATCAAATTGTATGCTGTTATCCATATTTTGGAAAATTTTTGCTCTGTTTAGCTGTTTAATCTTGTGGCAGTCTCACTGCACTTATGTCTCCTTCTGACAAACCCCAATTAACAGTCTGAAATTGACTCATGTGCAAATCTCCATTTCTTTTAAAGCTACAAAGAGAAATTATTTCATGTATAGCTTGGGTATTCTGTAAATCATTGTGACACGGTTTTTTCATTCTTATCACCAGTATACAGATGCTCTTCTACTTTTCATCTCCAAATTATTTCAGAAAGTACCTGAGGACAGGTTGAAGAGCTGTCTGTCCACCAGAAGAATTTTCATGGCTGTAGAGAGATGATCAAATGTAAGGGTTTAAGGGTGAGAGAAAGAAAGCTCTCTAATCATCTCGCTCGTTCAAATCTGAGCAAATAACTACTTTTAGCCAAATGTTTTTGAGACTGTCATACAAGCAATTGTCATTGTACTTTTCAGACAATGATGGGCAAATGACAAAGTGATGATTTCCTAGAATGCTTCACTCTATGATACACTAATAACTTTTCAATCCTCATTAAACTGCTCTGTATTTAGATTGAAAATATATAATAACTTTTACCTTTAAAATTTTGATATAATTTTAATTTAATTAGGCTTCACACTCCACCTACAAACATACACATAAGCTACTTTAGAAAATATTTTATAGAATTAAGAATACATCTTTTACTTAGAATCCGAAGTAGGTAGTTTAGAACTGGATATGACAGACTGAGAGACGAAGACACAGAATGGGAATTCCTTGGAAGAAATCTGGCACACCTTCTGTCATCAGTTAAGAACCCACATGCCATACGGATGTGGCCACTGCCAGAGGGGCAGCATCACTGAAAACTGAGTAGCAACGGCAAGCGGTCTGAGGGCAGCACCGGCGGGAGTGGGAGATCTCAGACCTCAGTGGCATCTCACCCCACTGGTGCCAGCAGGCCTTTCCTTCTTGTGACAGATCACATTTACAAACAGGGAAGGAACTCAGCTGGGCCTGACTCATTCATGTACTTCAAGCAGCACCTTTGCATTTTATGTCAGCTTAGGCTGGAAGGATTGAGGTCCAAGGATGTGCCTGGAAGAACACAAGGATTCTGCTGTTGTGTCTGATCTCTGGGGGTGCTGGGTGCTGACTGCGGCAAATGAGTTGGCTCTCCTTACCAACCACCCCTGCAGGAGCACAGGCAGTCAGTTTCCTTATGTCTCTTTTCAGGGACTACTCAAACTTACACTCAATTTTTCACACTTTCTTGTTCTTTGAATCACTTATTCTCACTTTAGTTTCCTTCAGCGTCTTTGTGAATCTTCTCCAAATCCTTTCTATCCTTTCTTCCCCATGGACACTTTCCTATCTGCTTTGCATTTCTGTGTCTCTTTACTTTCCTCTTTTCCTTGTCATCCAACAATTCCTCCTTGTTGCCATTCCCATTTTCCTGTTTTCTGTTCCCCCTTACCTTTGAAGGCATGCCACCCTGCTATGTAAAACCTTCTGCAAAAGTGAGCTCTCCATTACTTGCCATCCTCAGCTGTTAAATTCATTCCAGCTCCCACTGGAAACACAATGACTCTTTTCCAAACACTGTCAGTTGTATTTTACATCTTGTAAGTTTTGAGCACAGCCAGCTAGAGATGTGTGACCACAGCACCACCCTGCAGACCACAGGCATGCCCTGAGCCTCCCCCCAGTTGCTACCCAAACCCTTGGCTAGCAAAGGCTATCTTGGAACAGCAGAGGTGCAAACCTGGCATCCCTAGGTGTCCCTACCCACTGCTCAGGAGCCTCCTCCTTTGAAACATCACCACTCATCACTGAGTACACCTAAACAGGTGCACTGAGTTAATGTTGCTCAGTGCTCTCAGCAGCAGAGTGTGCTGAGGGTGACTACTGAAATCAAATACATGGAAAAACAAGGTCATAAAATCAAACTGCACATTTAAGCTTCTTTCGACCCCCTTTGAAATAGAAATAATTGTCCTGGCAGAGGACATCAGCTGATCCCTGCAGGCCACATCTGGGGAATGGCCAAGTTACTGCACCAAGGAAAGGAGGACTGCAAAGCTTGCAATAGCCTAAAAAAGCCTGAAAAAAAATTATGGGAACTTTCACTGTTGCAGGGAAAGTACTTATTGTAATAATAATAGCTACAAATGGGAGTCTGAAAGAATTCTGAGAATACATTCATGAAAACCTGCAGGAGAAAAAAAAATCATCCTATTAAAAACTGATGGAGAAACCTTGGAGTGGAAATGTATGAGCTGGGGATTTATGGAAGTGCTCTGTCTAATTTTCATTTGTTTTTTCTTTATCTTTTGACTTTCTAGTCTCATGCTTTCTGTCTGAATGAGCAAACAGTTTTTAAGATCTACCAATGACAACGTTCCTAAGCCATCCTAGAAGCTAGGTAATAAACAAACAGTAGATTTCTATAAATATTAATATCTTACTCTTTACTTCAAAGCTAATGTAATTCCACTATTCTGGTAATAAGTTATTTTCCCTTTACTATCTCAAACATCAAAAAATAATTCATTGACCATGGACTACTATGGCACTGAAGATGAATTATTAAATTCAGGGGTCATAGGTTTTATCTATACACTAGAAAACTGGGGACAGTTTATAATTTATTTTAACATTTAAAAATGCATTATTTTTCTGAATGTGCTGCAGCTCTAATCAATCTTTGATAAAGACTTCAAAAAATCAGAGATGTATAGAATGCTGCAGTGCTGCAAAAGCAAGAAAATTCTCTCAGATCCTTAAAACTCCCTACAAGATTAATATGGTACTTTAACATAAGTTAGCTCTAAAGGAAGTATTCCACCTCCATTATGTGCCAAGCCTGGCAGCTGTGCCAGGCTTTGTGTTTTAAACCCAGCTGTCTCTGTCTTAATGTAAGTTCTGTTCAAAGAGCCATTAATCAGACTGGCTAGACTGTTGGGACTTAATGTTTCAGTACCTACTTTTTTATCTAGGCTTATAAACTTTATATTGAGATATAAATTAAGACTATTTGCTTCTTTGAGTCCTTGCCTGAGGGTACCTTTTATTCTAAGCTATCTGATGAGCTATACAAATGATGCATGCAAGAATACCATCAGCTTTAATATGATGTTTATTTCTTCCTGTTAATGAAAAGATTTCCATTTTTTTAATGCATATATCTTGTCGTTTAAAAAAATTCCATCTCTGTATTGATTTAAAATTCACGATGATGGAAAGACTTCTTATTAAAACAATATTTTTCTCCAGTTTCAAGATTGGCACTTGCATCCTCTCACTCTGACAGTTTACATTATTTTTCTCCATAATAGGATTGAAGCAGTGGAAGATTAACAGGAGGCAATCTAATTTAATGGTTGCAATTATAGTTGATGAAGAAATGTGTTAATCAGGAAAAATATAACTCTGATGACTTCCTATGTGGAAAAAAACACAGAAAAGAAGGGAAAAAAATGGAGATGAGAAATCTGTGCTGGGTGAGCTTGCTCATCTGTGTATCAACTTTTCTTCTAGAATCATATTTTAATATAGATATCCTGGCAAAAAATTGCATTCTGTAGTACATAGGCTGTGTCAGCCTGATGGCTCAGCCAGTAGAAAATGTCGAGGAGTTTCTCAAATGTCTTCACTGACACCTGAATAGGTACTGATAGGAAAAAAAAAAAACAAACAATTTGCTTACTAAATCATCTGTGTAGGCAGAACTCTTGCCTGCATAATAGAAATGATCTGTGGGATTGCTTCTCCATTTCAGCTACACTTTGATCCTACAAGTGTGTGTAAGTATAAAGCAACTTTAGAAAACTGCACCATTGACAATTATAAACTGCAACCTGCCTGATGCTCTAAAATGTAACGTAGCATGCAACAGGGTATTGCAACCTCACAGATCAGCCACTCAGAAAGGGTTCAAGGAACCCCTGACTGTCCTCTCCCCTAGGAGCAGTTGATGTATTTTGATAGAAAATATGTATGGCATTATTTAGTTGTTACCAACATTACATGGCAGAAAAAATACAGGAATTCAGCAATTTAATAAATTAGGATTTTACACGCAGGGAACACACTTCTTCATTTCTGTCTCTTACTTGAGGACATGGGAAAGAAGGGACAGATCCAAAGTATGACCCTACCTTCCCAGATATCCTGAATATCCTCATCTATATGTATCATGCATCTAAATGCCCAACACAGTGGTCCTGGTACTGATTCTGCATCCCCCACCAAGGGACAGCAAATGTCTCAATTTCTGCAACATGCCTGCTGGTAGCTCAGTGGACCTCTGCCTGCTGAACCAGCAGCTGCTGGTAGGACATCAACCTTCTTCTCACAGGGCTGTGAATATGAGGTGATTCTCAACTATAAAGCAAAATCCACTACTTTAGATCAGACTTCCCCCCCAGGCCCCCCCTGCCCCCCTCCCAAAAAAACCCAAAGAAACCAAACCAAACAAACAAAAAAACCAAAAAAACTCCAACCCAAACTTCCATTCTGCATTCAGACATTTTTGTACAAATTCATCCTAGATAAAAAAAAAAAGCATTTCTACATCAGGGGAAATTTCAGTGAGTGACATAAGAAACAGAAGAACATGAACAGTACACAAAATGAACACTGAACACTTTACATAAATATTTTCAGTAGAACTGCATATTTTTGAGTACTGATTTCATGACTATAAAAACACATTCTCCATGTGGCATGGCTAGTGTGATGAATACCTTCAGGGATGTATAACTCTAGCGAGCTCTTTCACCACCTCAAGGTTCTCAACTTTTGCAAGGCAGGAAGAGCATCCCTTCCCAATACCAATCCCAGTTTCAGGAGCAGTGTAACGCAGACTGTGGGTCTCCCCCAGTTGTTATCCTGTTACCCTACAGGGTTAGCAGGGACATGCAGCAAGCATGAAGGCATTGCTGTGGCATGGTCTCCTCCCTCTGCCAGCCATGTGGAGTAATGAGCCCATAGGATTGGAGCCCACAGGAGAAGGGTGTCAAAAGAAGGACAAAATGGGCCCAAACCATTGCTCCTGTGAAGAAATTAACCCACCCTACCTTTTTATTTGCACTTTAGCTAAGAAATAACAAAGCAGCAGGGGCCTGAGGACCAGAATTAACGTCTACCACCACTTTGTGCTGAGACTATGTATCTTTTTGGCAAAACTCAAGAAGCATAATATTATTGTTATTATTATCATCAAGATCATCGTCATCATCATCATTATCTTTTGAAGGACATGGAATTAATGGACTTAATGCTATGAACAATAAATAACTACTGATTTTAAAGTTGCAGAGTACCCTCTGAGGCAGAACTTTGGTTCTTTATTATTTGTATTACAACAGAAATATTTCTGTTATCTGAAGAAGCTGAACAAGGACTTGTGTTTCGAGTGACCAACCACATATTCCAAACAGACAAGCTGCAGTGAAATATTCGCAGATATAAGATTTATATTCAGTGATTTAGTCATTATTTTGTGAACAGTTATGAATAGCAAATATCTTTGTATGCTTCATGGTCCATTCACAAACAAACAAGTTAAATACAGTGGATAATATATTCATAGCATATAACTCCTGAAACTCCCATGCTACATGATTTTAAACCTGACCATCTAACTCTTAGGAGGGAGATCCTTGTACATAAACAAGACTTCAAGAGCTGTGATCTTGCATTATCAACAAAATGCAGCAGTTTTTTTATGATTTAAAGCACTTCAGTTCTTCCAAAAGGCTCAGTCTTCCAAACTCAGTAATTTCTGGAAGCAGCAAGTTATCTCATTACTTTTGGCACAGGGCTATTTCCTTGACTAAGAAGAAAAACAATGATACTTAATTTCTAAACTTGGACATAGATATAAGTAATAAAGTAGATTTTGAGGCAAGATTTTCTTTGGCCTTTGGGTTTTGAAACAAGTACAACCATTAGCCTTTTCTAGCAGATGCAACAGGTATGTATGATTTATTATCACTAGTGGGCAATCCATCATGCTCCTATCTGTCCTCCTCCCTTGAGGTCCTCTCATTTTGAAATGCTCTCCCAGCACTCCCTCTTCTGCACTTGACTCAGCCTTCTGCATTTGCTTAACATTTTTTTATGACCTAGATCTTAATTGCTAAAATTGACTCTTAGAGCAGTTAATGCCACGGCTCCTTAGTGTTTGAAACAGTTGTTTGCCTTCAGGATATCTCATGGAAAAGCAAACTGCAAATTCACTGTAATATAATAGCCATTTTCCCCTGGTCTCCTAGGAAAGTTATAATTGTCTTTTCCAATTGGTCAGGAAATGAAACATGAATACTAATTTATTAGAATTACAGATCTATGTTCATTCAGGATACACCATAAATAGCTATAGAATTCATTCAAAAATACTTTTGATTTCAAGCTGTTAGGAAACTGACATTTAAGAAAATATGGGCTGTGCATACCTCATATTTCATCAACAGAGGATGTTTAGTTTAAAACTTTAATATAAAAAAGTCAACAGACTTGCTTTTCTAAGCAATTTTATGTTTGGGAATTCTTGATTTTTTTAATCAGAGAAAAGGAAAGAAAACACTCTATTTTGAATAAGAAAAAAAAAAAAAAGGTAGCAAATTGGTTACAGAAATCATACTATACCTCTTACACCCTCCAGATCCATTGAGTAAAAAAAACCCAAAACTTGCATGTAGATTGCAAATTGAGAGATAGTGGCTGTGATAATATGAATAAGGACATAAAAGAAGGAAAGAAAGAAATGGAAAGAAAAGAAATTAATAGAGAATATAAACTAAAGAAGTGGCTTGGAATTGCTCATTTAAAATGAGCTCACTGGAAACAGAAATGGAAAACCCATTAAACTGGAACATTGAATGACAGGGATGGAAGAGGAAAGCGTGGAAGAAACCTTGGTGTGCACACAACTGAAGTGCTTTCAGAAACACTTAACAGGAGGATATTAGCTGGCTGAATTCAGGAATTATTTTGAATTACTAAAGAGAACAGAACGAGTGATTATAAAAAGGTTCAGCTTTGTGGATAATATTTAAATGTTTTCCAGTACTGCAATACACAGCAGGAAAATCTATTGCTATTATGTTAAACACTGCATAATAATATGAAACTTTTCAAGGAAACTTTTCAGCAGCTAATGTCTCTGGCAAGGGAAGGGGATTAGGGCAGGGACAAAAAACCTGTTCAAGAAGAGAAAGAACTGGGTATTTTGCCAAGATGTGAGTTGTGAAATTAGAAGTGATCAAAAACCAACAGTTTGCAGTTGCAATTTTCAGGGATGTGGCAGAAATAGGGAGTGAACAAAACCTATTTTATTTTTTTTTAATAGGACTAAGTCCAAACCAGCTCCTTAAGGCTTGTTGGAGAATTAGAAGCAAACCTGCTGTTTCTACCTCAGAAGATCCTGACAAAGCTCCTTCTGATTTCTGTATATTCCCCATTGGAGCATGGCTAAAACAACAGCAGATCAGGACATTTCCCCTTGGCTTTCTCTTCCTCTGATCCCACCTTCTTTTTTCAGCCATTTCTCTGGTCTCCTGAGACACCAGGACTCATGGATCTAGGCTAGGGTCAGACGAGAACCAGTAAACAAGAACAAGTAGCAAATAACATTGGTTGAACCAAATCCAGTTGCATTTTGAGATTTTTCTATGCATCTAAAGAGGAAGATGTAACAAAGAGAAAGAAAGAGAAAGGAGTTTTTCTGTTTGGATATTATTTCACTGGCAGAAATTCATATTTAATAAAGATATTAAAGATACTTTAAGCCATGTTTACAGTTACAAATGTCATCTATTTAATTTATAATTTGTTTAAATTTCCTGTCAATCAGCATATTGTAAAATTTCTAGTCATTATGTAAAGGAATACTGCCTCTTAAAGAGTGATCCAAGAAAGAGGGCTGAAACTCTTTTATACATCTATTTCTTCTGACCGCAAGAGTTGTGTTTTGAAGAGCATTTAAGGACACTGAAATTTTACACTCAAGGCCACCTCAGTTATTTTGCACAGGGCTCCATGGCGTAATATGGGTCTGTCCCATGCAAGCTCCTTTTTTGTGTCAATCTTGATTGACACAAAAATTAAAATTAAAATTAAAAAAACACAGAAAAAAACCAGAACAATTGTCACAATTTATGTCGCCTGACACTGCTGATTTTTTGGAAAAGCCATTGAAAGAATGGCCTGACATGCTGCCTGAGAATGGTAATCAAAGAAATGTGGGTTTGGCCTGGTGTGGCAAAGAAAGAAGCAGATATCTGGAAAAGTCATTCTGTGTAGGAAATGGGAATAAACATTTTAGTTTAATAGTTTAATTGTCATCAGGGTGGTCCATGCCCTTCTTTTGAGTGATTGAAAAGATTTTGATGTTTTTTCCACTCTAAAATAACAAAAAAACACAAAAAAAGCCAAACCAAAACAAACAAACAAAAAAAAAATCACTCTCTTACTGTCAGGCTCCATAGAGGGTTTTTTAAATCATTTTATGAAAAAATTTTGATACCCCTGTGGGAAGCACGGAGAAGTGAGGAAAGATTTAATGCTTCATTGCACTTCTGGGTATCTGCAGGAGACATCTCTAAAATTACCTTATCTTATGAGTAGTGCCTTTAAATGTTGTCTCAGTAACATTCATATCACCAGAGATCAGGAGCAATTTCATTCCCACACCCCATTACAGACGATCGGGTGCAGCAAAGTCTGAATCTCAGAAAAGAGAAAATGTACTGTCTGCATCTAAACATCAAGCAGCATCATTCTGGCTCAGACAGCAGCATTAACCCTCCATAGCCTACCAACAGAAGGCTGGCCTCACTTTTTTTTTTATGCCTTCCTTTTTCCTTGCTGGCCCTGTGACATCTTTTCTTATTTTTTTTTTTTTTTTTTGCAAATATGTTGTGAAATATTGAAATACAGTTATTGACCATTATTGTGTACTCAGGCTCTTTCCAATTTTCTTTTTGTTCATTGTGGCATTCCTTTTTTTTTTTTCTTAGAAAATTCCTTGCAACCTATTTGTTCTTAAAATAAAAATACAGGGAACAGTCTAGTGAGTAAGTACAATAACCCATTGGTGTGGACATTGTACATGAAATGGCCATCTAAAGCCATAAAACTTTAGAAATTTTTATTTTTCTGTTTGATCTTCTGGCTAACTTACTCTGTATATTTTCTGTTTTACTTCATAGAGTTTATTTTCAGGGCTTGGTTGGAATCGTCATAATGGACATTTAAAAACCTCAGGTATAAATTAACTTAGTAGCAAAGTTGAAGTGTCAAAGCCCTTAGATAACCTCTGTTTAACAATTTTATACATTAAAATAGAATTTCCTATATGTTAGATAGAACACCTTCAAGATGTAAATACCTGGTCAGTTGAGAAGTTTGATTAATCAAACTTCAGAATCAGGAAGAATTTTCACAGCTCTTCTGGTAGAATAGGCTAGACCGTACTAGACTAAAATACATAATTTCAGTTGAAAGGGAGCTACAAAAAACATTTAGTCTACCTGCCTGGCCAAGGACTCACCACATTAAATCTTTCTGTTAAGGGCACTGTCCAAATGCCTCTTGAACACCGAGAGTCTCGGGGTATCCAGCACCTCTCCAGGAAATCTGTTCCAGTGCTTGGTCACCCCTTAGTAAGGAAATGATTCCTAACACCCAGTCTAAACATCCAGTTCTGCTGCCTAGAAGTATCCCAAAAAAGACACTCACTTCTAATTACATCTTTTTTTCCCTTTTTACTTCCATTATGAGTCTACCTGGCTCAATCTACTTGACCTGCCACATTCACTTAAAAAGCTTTAACAGTCTGTAGTTATATGTACGTAAAGAAAAAGTTACAAATTTGTAACTTAAAATTTCTAGTCATTTTTCAGAACTCATGGTTCTAATAAATTATAAACATTACTTTTCTTGGTTTTGATTTTGTGTTTTGTGCTTTTTTTAAATCAAGGACACTGAGGCCAATTTAAAATTTTTGCTTGGTTCTACTCTGAGATCTGCTTTAATTATAATGTCCATTTTAAAAATGCTTTAGCCAGGGTCTATCTTTTTGAGATGAAATACCTTTTCATATGATATGACATGAGAGCTATAAGATAGTAAAATATTACAATAATCAGTGAATTTCAGTATTTCTGTTAAGCATTCTGATTTGATAAGACTTGATAGCACTATGTGAAATACTGAAGAAATAAGCAAAGAAAGCTTAAGAAAACACTTTCCTAACCAAAAGAGGGTGTTGTTTTTATTTAATTTTGAGAAAGCTCAGCTTGCTAATTGTTTAAATTATTGTAATTATCCAGCCCAAAAGGGTAAAATGGGAAAATCAGAATTGCTCTTTCTTCAAATTAAGGTTTTCACTGGAAATGTGCTGTGCTTGTACTGATGATGCATAAACATTGCCTCTAATAGATAAAACTACAGGAGATGTTTAAATGCACTCAGTGTTGGCATAACTAGTGAACACAG
Source organism: Pseudopodoces humilis (assembly GCF_049639895.1). Classification (NCBI taxonomy): domain Eukaryota; kingdom Metazoa; phylum Chordata; class Aves; order Passeriformes; family Paridae; genus Pseudopodoces; species Pseudopodoces humilis. The sequence goes on along the minus strand of NC_142202.1, from coordinate 34,876,611 downwards.
TGAAAAAATTTTCCAATAACTTCAATGCCTGCTGACCTGGGTCACTTCCAAGTGCTTTAGAAACTCTTACTTTCAGACTTTCTCCTACTAATAATTAATGTTTATTACATTGGTTCTTATACCTCACCATAAAAACCAGCTCTTCTGCTGCCTACTCAACAAAATGTCTCATTCAAATGCATTTAAATTCATCATTTATTTGAATAAATTTTCAGGATGCTGCATCTCAGGAGCTTATTGGACTTATTTTCCATATAAGCTGCTGAATACCATGACATCGCCAGACTTGAAAACATGCTTCTGCCTCTTAAATCTGATGAAATGCTACCACCACTAGGCATGATTTCTGTCACATATGGTCTGGAGCAATGGACTAACCTGTCAGTCAGCTCTTCTCTCACTCTCCCAAACCTGAACTGTCTTTTGTAGTAATATCTGAGTATTAGTGTTCTTGTTTATAGAACTTTCAAAGCTAGAAAATTCTGCTTATTCCAAAATTCAAGCAAATGCTCAGCTTTACTCTTGTTTAAAAAGAATGTAAAACATATCTCCCAAAGAATAACTGTTTCATATTTCCTTTAAAAATTGAAAACCAAAATAAAAATTTCTGTATGCTGCGGCTGTAAAAAATTACATTTTTTCAATTACAGCATTTTTTCATACTAATAAATTTTTCTTAATGGAATTACTTACTGACCAGCTTTCTATTAAATCCTTCCCAGACATCTACATGTCAGAGTTTGGTACAGGCAGGGTAGTGGACAGTAAGTGGGTCCAGAGAGAAGAGAAGAGAGAATCTTCTGCAAAGAGAAGTATATCTATATATATCATACCCATCATTTATCTTCATATCAGGGGCCTTACTACCACCCATAATCTCACATCTGATGAGAAATTCCAGGTGGAATAAGTTCCAAAAATTCAGAGCAAAATAGGGTGGGTTCTCCAGAAAAAGTCACAGAACTTTCCAAATTATTTTTAACACACACATTTCAGGAGGAGATACAAACACTTGCAGATTACATTGAACAGTAAACGAAAGAGTTGGAATGTCTTTTTTTTTCAGAAATACTTATGTAGTATTTACAGAATTTTGGGGGGGTTTAAGGAAAAAGAAGACAAACAAGTGAATTTGTTGAGTGAGAATTAAAATATCATGTAACAGCTATCATAATAAAGCAATGACTTAACTGCTTTACTACCAAAACTTTGGTACTTACTTACTTTGCTCAACCACTTGAAAAATAAAATATAATTGCTATTTGCTAGTAGTAATCATTTGATTTTTTCACATTACTATCCAGGACTTGAAAAAAACCTTTTTTTCTGTTTTTACTGATATTATAACTGATTATTTTTATAAATTAGAAATATTATTACAAATATAAGTAGAATCACATATACGAAAATAAGAAAAGCATGCTTTTTTTTCAGGCAGAGCCCAAGCTTTTTAAAAAGCCAACAAATCAAGAAAATGTGGTTGCTGTTTCTCTATTTCAAAAGACCAGAGTTGTCACAGATCCCTGTGTCAATGCCCTGCACTTCCTTCCTGTCAAGAGGGGGCAGAATGCACCATGCTGCAGTTGGTGTAGCTTTTAATGGCCCTAGGTGGAGAGAATTCCTGCCTGCCTGACACTTGGAGGAGAAGCTGGGAGTTGAAATGTCAGCCTCCTCAGCAAGAAGCACCTCCTGTCAATTCTTGCCAAGGTTTGGCAGCACAAGCTGAGATTTAGCATGAAGGCAGTAAGGTAATCCTTCTTTCTTCCACGCTTGCTAAATTCAAGGGCTCATCCTCCAGCAGCCCCTGAGCCACATGGTGCTGTGGAGGCCACGCTCAGTAGTGCACTTCTGGGCACTGACTTTGCCTCAAAGGCCAACTGAATCTTCACCAGGGCAGGCTTCTGGAGCCCTTACAGGTGTCTTTGAAATGCTCTGCTAATATGAATTTAGTTGAATTTTATTCTGAAAATATTAAAAAAAACAAACAAACAAAAAAAAAACAAAAAACAAAAAAAAACCCTAAGCAAACTCAGAACAATCATCACAAAATATTTTAATGTGATATTTTCAAAATTCTCCTTATTCCAAGTTCCAGCAGCCACTAGATTCCTAATTCTTCAAATCATTGGAGTTTGAAAAGTCAGATACTGTCTTGGGGTCTTTCAGGTGAAAGAAAATTACCTAGGCTCTTTTGAGAGCTAGAATCCAAAACCAGCTGCCTGTCCCTGGGATCCTGTTCTCCCAGTCATTGTGCTGTGTGGTTTACTACCTGAAGAGAAAATTACTGAATGTATCATTGACAGCCTATAAAATGAAAGGATTTAATATAGCTTTAAGACAGAATACTCACTCAAAGCAATGCTCCTCTACCTTCTTTTCCATGCTATGGAAGAATAATTTGTCTGCATTTTCTGAAAGTTTCTCCCTCACTTCTCCCCAGTAAGTCACACTGGGATATGCTCTTTATACCTGACATATCTTATCCTGTCTCTGGTGTTCTTCCACATTCTTCTTTCTTCCATTCTTACAAACGGTAGGACAAAAAATCATAGGGGACAGTTTTCACAAACCCTAGAAGGCTATGTGTGTGTGTGTATGCCAAGTTTCATCCTATATATTCTGAAGGTATCTTTTAAGTCTTTGTGGGACAACTCTCTTTTTTCTCTTGATTATTTTTTTCAGTTATTACAGGTTATAATGGCCCTGTTTACCTGAGCAACTGAATAAGTGAAGCTTTCTTAGTGCAACTAAACAGGACACCTGTGGGACAGAATGCACCTATTATTTAGTACATCAAATATTTCCTATTTTAGTGACAAGAAAGAGAAATAATTGCCTGAAAAAAAAAGCCACATAATCCTCAAATAAGCACTAATATATTTAACATTTTGTAATAACTGAAAATTCTAGGAAGAGGTTTATGATCCAGGAAAAAGATTTTTAAAAGCTTTTAATCTGATACATCTATTTCCTTCTCTCAATTTGTGCTTGACTGCTATTCAAGTTATATGCAAACTGAAAAAGATTATCCTGAAAATTATTATTTTTTATTATATGTCCTCCAAAGTTTTACAAGCTTCATGATTTCTTATTAGAATTGTGAAAAATGCCTAAACCCTTTTCATGTTCCTCTTTAAATTTGTTCTCTATCATTTGAAAACTTCAATTCCTCCTGTAAATTCCTCCCAGCCCCTTCTTTGAGATGACATGTCTTTAAGCAACATATTGTTTTTACTTAAAGCAAAATTCTGTTTAGGATTAGCATTAAAGGCATCTGTGCATTTATGAAATGCCATTTTTATAAGAGACAGAGAAAGAATCTTGAAATTTTTTTGTACTGGAGGAGCATAGAGGGTACAAAAAACAGCCACTGTTAGAAAAGGGGTGTTTAGTTTTAGGTAATGGTAGAAAATATTTTTTGCTAAGAAGGATATATACAATACAGAAAAATGAAACTGGGTAGGTGGAAAATCTTGTCCAAAGCATTGAAATGACTATTCAAGGTCTTTAGGAAAGTTAGAAAAACATGCAAGAGAAAAAATGGATCTGCCTGGGTGGGAAACTTTCAGTGTCCCTTCCTACATAATGATTTATGAGGTTTATTTGACATAATAAATTTAATTTAATCTCACAAACCTTACTATATTTTATTCATTCTTTCTATGATATTTGTCACTTTTTGTCTTCTTCCGTATCTCAAAATTCTCAGCTATTCCAGTGAGCTGTTGTCTATTCAGAGGTTCATAATTCACAAAATCTCATTCTTCCCACCTTCCCATGTGACAATATATTTAAAATATTCTTTTATGTGTTAGCCTAGCCCATTTTATCTTAGAACCTGCCACATATATTTGTCTTGGTTGTGTCTGCATTCCACCCAAATCTTTCCTTCATTTATGCTGTGGAAAATTACTCTCATCAAAACCAAAATCCCCCATAACTGAATTACAGAAACTGAGGAACAGAAGTCACCGGACTTTTGCTTTACTTTAGGGAGGTTTTTTTAACCATCCATGTATGGCTCCTTGAGCTACTCTAGACTACTTCTAAGGGGTTTGTTAAAGGTAAAAAAAGCAAACAAACCTACCCATTGACAGCAGACTGAACATCCTTATACAGGGATGCATAAGGAATCTTCCAGGGGATTTGCAAATAACAAGTGTTTACCTGAGAGTAATACACCTCCAGTTTCGATTTTTATTTGTAAAATTAGGGCACAACTTCCAATAGACCTTTAACCGTGACAGCCCCTCACGATTTAACAGGACAGGTACAGCTATGAAATACCTGTAGCCTGGGGGAATTGGATGGGACCAGTCTGGGTCTTGCATCATAAACAGAAACCTGTGGGTTTCTGCTCCCACTCTCTATCCATGACAGTGGGCAAGGATGGCTTGGAAGGGCCCTGACACCCATCTCCTGGGGAGACAGACAGCTGCTGTTCTTGGCTCTCCTAGACAGGACTCCTGATCTGTGTGTAACTGAAGGTATCTGAGATGCAGGCTTCCTGTGGCAATAGGATCTGACTTAAATGTCTGGAAATGCTGAAAACAGCACCGTAAGGCTTGTGCATTGCTTCAGTCACAGATATAAATGTGCATTTCTGAGTGCATGTGGAGATACCAGGACAGCTGAAAGACTGAGGTTTTCTCTCCTACTCTCAAGATTTCTATTAATGGGAAACAAGAACATGAGTTCTGTCCTGAAACCTGGCTATGAAACATTCAAGAATACACAAAGATTTTTACACCTGATGAGTTAAACATTAGTAATTTATATCTTCTGGGACAACAGAACATTTTAACTTCCAAAAGCACAAGTTTGAAGTTGATCTGCAAAAGTTTTGATGGGGTTTTCAAAGACATAACTAACCATTGTAATGGTTCTTGAAGAAATTTTTTTTCTTTGAAACCATATTCTTAAAATAAGCTGCTGTCTCCTAGCCACAATTAAGCATTTTAAGTATGCCAATTAGACTGTATCCTGTTCTTAAGTGATTTTGATTGCACTTCTGAGAAAAGTGATGTGGGAATCTAGTCAATTCTCAGAATGGGCTCAAGAAGCTTTTTAAATAATTTGTCTGATGCATAAAAGCACAATCTAAATGGAGTTGTGTTTTCACATAAGGTCTTTTTCCTTAATGTATGATGTATTAAGCAATACTACTCATAGCTGTGGTTCAAAGAATTTTAAGAGGCACCAATATGTTTATTTAAAAGGTGGTAGGGAAAAAACAACCTCTTGAATTCCTTCTACAGAACAAACATCACTGTAAAACTTTTTTTTCACGTTTCAGATACCAGCTTTTGACTGCTGGTAATTTCACTCCGCATTGCGTGCAAGCTTAAGAGCACATGAATATATTTGCACTGTAAGGATGAAGTTTTTCAAGGCCTATTACAATTTGAACTTTTATTTTAAGAAGGTAGAGAGGGTCAAGACAGAAAGAAGGTCTAATGACATCAAGAGCTCAGCCAGTCCAGCTTCAAGAGAACCTGGAGGCTCAGCAGGTATGAAGACCTCTTACTCCAGACAGTGCTCCCCCAAGGCAGCAGATCACAGGACTACCATTTCCTGGCTGTCAGAACTTCAGGGAACTCTCTGATTTTATTTTTCACTCAAAACACACACTGTTTACTGTGTGTGGAAACTGACTTTTTTTTTTGTATGCAGCTTACATACAATGTGTAGGGAACTTCACATGAAAATGGTGTTTTTAATCTGTCTACTCACTATATTTAAAATAGCTGGGAGCACATGTTTTTTTCTTTGAATAAAATTCACCAAAGTAAATGCAGAATTTTAGTACAATACAACTGTCATGAGTCTCAAAAAGATATAAGAAATTATATGATGACACTGTAAGAGGCAGTGGTCATAAAGTCCTTAGGCAGCTATCGCCGCTTGAACTACAGAAGGTCTCAGAATAGTACAACACACACACAAACCTTCCTCCATTACAGACTTGGTCTAAAAACCAAGTTACTTTTGAATAACTCTTTCTAATAGTGAATAATGTCCACTTGGCTCATCTCACCATCTCCTGTCTTGCTGCCTTCTCACACCCCTGCAACCCCTTCAGCCCTAAAGAGTGGTGTTGTGCCTGGAATTTGGCCTGCATCTCAATTTTCATCAATTCTTAGCCCGTCTCTTAGAAATTTTATTTTTATAATGAATATCAAAGTCAATGCAAAAAGTACAGTTCGAAAATGTTTTGCGTGTCATTCCTTCCAATGCCAAAGCTTCTGACATAACAGAATAGCCCTGAAAATTTAATATTTTATCCTCTCTAGGAGCATTAAGCAATTCCCCCAGTAAAACCTAGCTGGCAATTTGGCTGTAATGGAGTCCTGAAGGATTATAGAAGTAGATGTATTATCCTGTGCAAATACTCAATTGCTACTTGCATGCATTTTTTAATTAAACTGTCATTAAGAATTACAAACAAATCTGAATATATTAGTGGGATCCTACATGGAAGAGACAAAGAATATGGGAAATAAAAGCTGTCTTGTGCTGAGGATAAATTTCTGAAATAAAACATCCAATATCTCACTTCAAAATAATGAAAAAAGGAACAGGCAGAAGAATGCTACAGCACAAGTATATGTTTTTATTCAAATCTAGATGATGTTGGTTCAGTGCAAAAATCTATTAAGAAAATATAGAGATAGGAGAAAACCATGTGACATACAAAATATGGGGGAAAAAAGTCACAAACTGACTATGATGTCTTAAAAAAAATATTTCTGTGGAAACCTTTCCTCCTTTTAATATATTTTCTAATATCTGTTTTGTACAAATTGATTACTACAGATAATTTGAAAAAAATTTAATAAAGTTGAAATAAATATTTGAACTAAATATAGGTATGGCTTTAAACCAATCTTAATATTTAGTTGATATCATAGCAAGACATGCACTACTAAGACTCTTAATACATATCTTCCCATATGTGTTATATTTATGATGTGATTTCTTTCCTGTTCTAGTGAAGATCTACTCTGTTTGCATCCTGAATGTGCTGTTCCAGTTAAAAATACATTGCTCTTATATTCACCATTCTTACAGGCAATGGGTTGATATTTCAATTCTCTCATCAATTTTCAATGATCTTTATAAGGCCTATCAAATTTTTTTACCTTTAAATTTTTAGCTTTTTACCTAAGACCACACAGTCTACATTTAATTACAGATGTAATTTAAATCATTATTTTGAATGTTGGGCTTTTGGAGACAGTTTTTCAGGGTATTTTTATATGATTATAATTCACTTATTTTTCAGTTCTGACCAACAGCATTGTCTTGGAGACCAATCCAACCCCAGTATCTGTACAAAGGAGCCACCTATTAACATTAAAACACGGGCAGCATCCCACCACTTCACAACAGAAAAAGAATATCTACCTCCATTAACCTCCTTTCTTAGTTTATTCAAGTGGCATCTCAATTAATTTTGCTTTATTCAGTTAACTCTTGCTTGGGGTAAGAGATTTATCCCTAACAAGGTTCATGTGGGTGAGTGGCAATGCAGAGGGATGATGTGATGTGTGCTGTACTTATTTTAGCATTGAAGGAAAATACAGTTTTAAAAAGCGTGGCTTGTATTAAGTGTTGGTAATGGCAGAAGACAGGACTATTTTTTGACCTCCTGTGAGTTCCACTGTTGTGTGCCAGTTTCTGGGAATTTCGTCTCATTAGGCTTGAATTTCCTTCTAGTCCCTTGATGTTGGTGTTCTGGTGGAACATAACAGTGCCAGGAGCCTGCTAAGCATGTTCTGCCAGCCTGGGGGGCTGCAGGAAACATCAGGGTTGGGGCTGAACCCTGCATGGACAGCCAGACCTGGCTCTGGGGTTGGACACCCTGGGCAGCTTCCCTCCCTGGCCCAGTGGGGACATGGGACATGGGACATGGGATGTGATCCCAACAAGTGAATGGCAGCAACTTCAATTATTGCAGTGACCTTTTGGAAACCACAAATGTCAAAAGGAGAGCTACATTTTGTGGGTGAAGTCAGGGCTATTTCAGAGCTGGAAGAGGTGAAGCACCTGCCTATTATTTCACATACTCCTGGTGTTATAATGCCTTCTGTTTGGGCTAAAGAGCACAGCACCATCTGCTACCCTCTTTAAAAGTTACAGCATCTGCTTTCCAGATGTGTTGCCACTGCATCTGGCAACAAGGTGAAGCTCACCCACGCCCCTAAACCAGGAGCAGGTGCTGCCAGAAGCTGTAGTGGGGCCTCAGAGACATGGCAGGAAGAGCAAAACAGCAACATCTTCCTCCTATGAACACCTACAGGAACCAAAAGCTCTTCCTGACAGAGAAACATATCTTTTCTGATCCATGCTACATGGCAGAATCACTGAGAAATTATTTTATTTGATATTCTATAAGTTGCTACAACTTTAAGCCAATTAGAAGCTGTGAATATAATAATTTTCTCCTGAAAGAATTAAGTAAATTATCATTTTTAGCCTTTTATTTACAGCATTTCACAAAAAGCCCTCAGCTTTACCTGCATAAGTAGTAAAATTCTGCAGGCAGTTTGCAGGCATAAGGATCTGCGTATAGGATTGTGTTTGCATACTCATACTCAAATATTCAGTGTTTGCAGAACCCCTTTAACAGCAAGGAGGTTAAGCAAGGTTAGGAGATAATTTTTTACATGGGTTCATGTAAGTCATGCAGTTCTGGCATAGTTTGCTGCATTTTGAAGCATTTCATAGAATCATTAAGGTTGGAAAAGACCTTTAAGTTCATCAAGCCCAATTATCAACCCAGTACATGATCCCCAATAAACCATGTCCTCAAGTACCACATCCACAAGTTTTTTTGAACACTTCCAGGATGGTACTCCACCGTTTCCCTGGGCAACCTGTTCAAATAAATGCTTTACAACCTTTTACATGAAGATTTTTTCCCTAATATCTAATCCAAACCTACCCTGATGCAACTTGAGGTCATTTCCTCTTGTCCTGTCATCTAAATCCTGTTTTCATTTGACAACACAATAATTAAGATGCAGTAGTACCTTTATGCAACAATTTTTATTTTTTTGTTTCTTTTTTCCTTTCTTTCTTTTTTTGGGAAAAAAAGCATATTCACATTTTTTCGTATTAGCAAAAAAAACTATGGTTTGGCATGACCCTTGAATACTGTGAAACAATAATTATGAGAGAAGAAGAAACCACAATAATTGAATCAGCTGCAGTTTTCTATATTTCTTTAAATCACACATATGTTTTCACTCCGAATATGAATAAAGATGAGGTGAGTGCTCATTTTATGTGCATCATTTCAGCCTTTCTTAGTGAGCAGACTTATTTGCAGTGCCATTTATGATTTTTTTTTCTTTTGAAGTTTTTACAGTAGGAAAGAAAATAGAACAAAAAGCATCACTTTCTAAAAGTGCTGTGGCACGTTTTAATTCAACAGCTGTATAGTGAACTTGCTGCACATGTTCAGGCAACATGTTAATAAATCCCATTAATTCCCTTCTCCTGAGATCTTTGCTCACTGTTTGACTGATAAAATTCAAATTTTATTAGTTTTGACAGATCAGGCTTTGGTTTCCTTCTCTCTGGGGAAATGCCATCCTGTTATTTTAAGGTGAATTGTTCAGTTCAATTTTAAAAACTGCCTTAAGTTCTCATGACTGTTAATGTAGGGCAGCTTTTTTAGTCGAACAGTTTTCCACTTTCCCTGACAGTAGGGTTATATTTATTATGAATAAAAATGAAGATAGTAGATGTGATGGACAATCCCCCTAGGGATTCACACCACCTGGAACACCCTGCTTCCCTGGGCTTCAAAAACATGCACCAAAGAAAGATGAGCAAATAACTTTGCCTTTCCCCTTCTCTTTTAACTTGTTTGGATTTTATTTGGATTTTCAGTATGATTCCTCTGCAAATACTTAGATATCCAGCCCCTACTGTGCAGATGGATGCAGCTGGGAAGTCCCAGTTTGCGATGTTTCTGCCCTGGCTTTGCTTTCCCCTCCTGTCATACATGTGTACTTGCATGCTCACCCAAAAAGCTGAGCCAGAATATGGAGTAGGAGAATAAAAACCCAAACTTATCTAATCACAGCTTTCTGAAAACCCATTTCTCAATATAAAGGAGTATAGATTGTTCTTGAAATCCCCACACTGTGGATTACTAAAAGCTGCTCTGGGACAAGTAAGAGAAATGAGATAGTCATTGTTCGTGACCATGGGCAGACATCAACATTGAATCAGAGGCGGAAAATTCTGTTCTCTTAGTTTTTAAGATCTGATGAATTTCAGTCATCAGTTGTACTGATTAGTTTAAATAATTTTGTCCTAGGAAACTTTCAGAATTGTTATTTTCAGCCCCACTACTGCATTACTTCACACTTATAATACTTAATGTAATAGATTAATAGTGTTTTTCCATTAGTAAAACTGATAATTAAACAATTGATCCCATAGAGCACCTTGTAATACCTGATGTTAACTTTCCACAATTAAAAAAAAGTGGACAGCGCTCATTTTTTCTCAGCTGAACTGTTTTAAAGGCATTGAGGATAAATTTCTCACCATGGGAGGTACTTCATAAGAGTTTTTTAGTGAACTTTATTACTGGCTCTTTAAAAAATATTCACAATTTATATTGACCTTTTTCCCACAGACTGACATTATTTTCATATGCTCAAAAAATTGCAATAGTTTAGAGGCAGATGGTTTTCTTTTAAAGAAAAATAGCTGCTGTATCTCTGAATTACCTCAAGTCTCTGCAAATTGAATAATTTTGTTTCCAAAGATCAATTTTATTGCTAAGATAAGTCTTAATTTTCTGCAGTTCTTCGAAGCATCAGCTCTGATTTTTCAAAGCATATATATAATGCTTTCCAACTTCTTGATTTTCAGCAGCTGGAATGATATTAGTATTATATTCATCAGGAAAAGTAGCATTATAGTTTATTTATGGGGTAACTGAAATAAGAATGACAACCAGTCTAAGAACAAGAATTTGAAATACATTATGAGAGCACCACACCGCTCTGTTTCACTGGTGAGTGGTGAGAAATTCCCTTCCACTGAGTCATTAGTGGGTCATACGTGCCTGAATTATTTCAGAAGTTCACTAAAATGTTAATTATGTTTTTAAAAAGCTCTATCTGCCTTATGAATGTTAAGGGTCTTTCAAAGTGATACATGTTATTGAGGAAGTACAATCAAAGCCAGAAATAATAAAAATGCCATCCAAGCCCCATGAATCCTCAAAATTACTCACTTGTCTTCAAAATTACTTCTAAACATGAAAATCCACTACAAGAAAATCACAAGAGACTCAGTCCAGAGCTACACCAAACTGATAACCTGTCCTGTGCTGATATGCTCCTGTCAATCATCTTTGTCAATTTTACCTACCCTTAGACACACTACCAGGAGTGTCACAAAGCTTGCACAAAAATGTCTGTATTTTTCCAGTCAATACAAAAAAAAATAAAAAAAAAAATCATAGGATCATTGAGGTTCAAAAAGACCTCTAGGATCTTCAAGTCCAACCTAACATTGTGAGGTTCACAACTACACCAAGTTCCCTTGGAAGGTATAAACTAACCTTCAGCCAAGCAGGCCAGATGTAGGTAGTCAGGGTAAGTTTTAGTCGTACAGCCTGTCCAGCTCAGCATTCCTCACCAGTCATCAGGGCTGGTAGAGTTCAGGACAGAACTTTTACCCACAAATAAGTGCTGCAAGGGGAAGGAGCTACAACTTCTGTGTTTTCCACAGACACAGCACTTACTGTGTCTGGCATTGTCTCAGAAGAGGGACTGTGCAAAGAGGTACCACATAGCTGAGTACCAGAAGCATGCTCATGATCTGAATCCTCTGGTCTTGTGACATATTCCACTCTTTCCAGCCACAACTGATGGAAAAACATTCGCTTTCATCCCTAGTATGAGTGCTGCTATGAGTACATAATCATCTCTTAGACTGATATTTTATGTCAGATCTCACAAGGGGTTTGCCCCATTTAAAAGGAGACTTACAAAGAATTAGTAAATGGGAGTGGAAGGGCAGTACACCACGTCAGGGCTTGTAGAGCACAGATTGTGGTATGTCTGAGAGCAGAAAAATCTCATTCTTGCATGACTGAGGAAAATGCAATCAGCAAAAGTACTGGAAAAAATCTTGCCTAATTACATATTTACACAATAGAGAGAAATGGCATTGGAGTTGTTCCAGGTTTTTGGTTACATAATACATGTTTAACAAAACTATCTAATTATAACCGCACATATTTACTCAAGAGATGTAAAAGGCTTCAAAGAAGATCTTTCATCCTCCAGGAAAGATTTTTTAAAAAATTTAATCATTTACTATTGCTTAAAAATCTGTTGCCTTTTGGTTTATAAATATATGAACTGAATATTATTTAATATTATATAATAATGCTCCTTCAGTCTCTTGGTTTCAGCCAATAATAGCTTGGAACTGAAGTCTGAGTGGGACATTCCTTCTAGAACAGACAAAAAAAGACCACAAGGGCTTCAAAATTTTCCTTTCTCGCAGCATAACTGCAGCATGCAGTCTTACATCCTCAAGAATCAAAATATCTTCATATATTAACATACAAGACATGTGATGGCTTCGTGGAGGACAGAGGTTGTTGGAACAGGAGGTCACCAAAATAAAATGCAAACATAAGCTGTTAAGACTAGAGCAGCAGAGGTAAACCAGAAAAATCCCTCCTGTTGAAAAACAAGGTAACTCGTGGTTTTTAAGCTTCCCTTCTGAGTATTGGCAAAAAGGCAAAATCCTGAAATGAATTGATTTTCAAACAGATGTTGTTTTGGAAATATGGAAACAACCTTAAATGACTGGTTTCTGGAATATTTTGCTTTTTTTATTGCAGATAAATATAATCTTTCCCTCTGTCCATCCAATGGGCTTCCTGCTTCACGCCCCACACTCTGGGCACTCCACTGCATGGTACAAAGGGCCAGCAGCCTCTCCCTACATCCCATATTTCAGCTTCTCTTCTACCCCTTCCCTGCCCGTGTCACAGCACACAAGCAACCCAGCAGCCTCCCACCCCTTTCTCCTGGGCAGTCACAGAGCCTTGGAAGCTCACAGCCATTGCTCTTTCCCCTGTCCCTTCTCCTTCCTCAGTGACACCCCCTGGGCTCAGCCATCAGGAGGGAGAAGCCAGTGTGTTCCCCTTGATGCTGGTCTGCTGGGAAAGCTGCACCCCAGCTCTGAGGTCAGGAGACCTCTCACCCAGGAGGAAATTGGGCTGTCAGGTAAGACAGAAGTGTCATCACCACCCAGGGAGTCAGAAAAGTTCAGGAAGAACCAGACATCCTGTCCTTTGGCTTGGTTCCTCCAGGAACCAACAAATCTCCACGGATTGTCTCATTTCCGTGGAGCCAGTATTTTCTGATGCAAAAACTGCTTTATCAAGGATTCCACTTTCCTTCAACCATCTCTAGTCCTGAGATAAATTTAATGAGGTTCTGTAGAAGCGTCATGTCCTCACCACATCAAGCATGGACAGAAAGTTACACCACTGACTCATCAGATGCAAGGCAAAATATCTCAGCACAGCAGGGCTTCAGAAGAAGCTCAGGGAACAGGTGACTACTGCTCATACCTTCTGTCATGATGAACTCCCAGCTGAACAGCAACTTCATTTTGTTACTACAAAAGCACTCTTTAGTCAACAGGACTTACGCACAATTGACAGGGCTGTGCATTAAACTGAAATTTTTCTTCTCCTTGAGTGTGTACAATAAAGTAGTGTCTTCAGAGTAATGATAACAGTGGTACACAGGCTCGAGATGATGGGTCTGCATGTTCTCACCAGAGACCTGAGATAAATTATACTCAAGACAGAAGAAAACTCCCTTTTGCAGAAGCCATTAGCAAATACATTTCTTGTTTTAATAGATGCACCTCCCTCCCATTATTTTGCACTCCCTTTAAATATGTTAAATATCCAAATACATTATCAGGCAGAAAAAGATATTACTTGAATGCTGATTTTTAATCTGTGACAAATACATTATGTATAATAGCTTCCTCTTAATATTTCATAATCATCTTCATTTAATAATTGATCTGAGTCAAATTTGTAATGCTCATTACTCATATGAATTGAGAATGTTTTTCATCTCACACTATAGATCCAGCACAGGCAAGGACAGGAGCTGTGACTGCTGCTCTCGTGTTAATCAGGAGACAGAGCCTGGAGAGAAGCACAGGTGCAGGGCGAGAAGCACATCCCTTCCCTGGGAATGCTCAAGGATGGCAATTGCTTCTACAGAGTGTGCTCTGGCGTATGCTGAGTGCATGTCAGCAGAGTGAAGGGCATGTCTCATGCTATCTGTTCAACGGCGCTGTCACTGCCAGCTCAAGCATGTCCTTCCCTGTGTTGACATGCATGACAAATTGCAGAAAAAGCTCTGACTGCTAATACTTTCTTCCTTCATCCCAGCTTTTGGTGCTGGTAAAATGCAGTTAAGCCTGCATGAAAGGGCTGTGCTCATAAATTCTTGTTAGAAATGTAATATTTTGCTATGTGCACTGGGATGATCTGTCATGGAATAACTCTGCTCATATTTTGGAATCCTGCATGTTCAATCTATTGTGACATTACCACTTAAAAAATGGAAGAATTGTTTTCTCACATTGTAATATTATGACACGCCAACAAACTGTGAGGATCTGTTGCCTGAAGTATACCTGAATGTAGGCAATTTTTTCTTATTGCAATGTTTCTGTAGCACAAAATATACCACAGTGTTTGGAACATCAGCGTAGTGTTTGGGCACAGCAGGTGAATTATCCAGAGTCAGCAGATAGGCTAACACAAGGAAACCAGCAATTAGTCATGTGACAAGCAAATATTGATGGAGGTATTTTAATTTGTAGAAACTATGAAGCAAAAAATGTGGGAAACTTGTTTCAACAGCTGTGAAGTTGTGCTCCTACGGGAGAACTGTGGACCTTTTCAAGCCTGAGGTTGTTTCAACAGATGTCTTGCACTGTATGTTACTCAAGCAGAAACAGGTCACAATAAGCATGAAAGAAAACCCAGGGAGAGATGACATGGTAAAGTCCTTGTTGCAGCAGGCAGACAGACAGGGGCTGCTAGACACAGCTTGCTGCACCTATGCCTGGTACTGGATGGGACTTCCTTTTCCACATCTCTGAAATGCCTCAGACCTCACCTAGAGATACTTAAGGTGAAGCCTTGCATGAAAATAATGGGATTCAAATGAACAAATTATATGTGAATTATGCAAAACTTCTTTTAATTATATTCTTTTTGGTATAAGTTACAGGGATTCTTTTTTTCCAAATAGAGAATTTTAAATTAATTTCCTCTTCTGCTACAAGTTCTTTGGAGTAGGAATTATTTCTTCACATGTGAAGGGAAGACACCTCAGGCACTGAGTTCCAGAATTTTGAGGGAGGATAATTGTATTATCAATACAATAATTTTCAAATATAGAAACCTATCTGTCCTATAATATATAAAACAAGTACTTTGGTACTCTCCATCCTTCTTTCCAGGCAAAGAGTCTGTTGAGAAATGAAGAGGAAAGAAAGGTTTGTTGAAGCAGAAAAACTCTACCTTACTCCTCCTCCTCCTCTTCTGTGCCCTTCTGAGCAAACTTGTGGTATTACCCACACATTTGGTGTATATATGATAATATGCATGATTTTTTCCAGCACCAAAAATTAGCAATCAGGACCAACAGTGCTTGACCCAAGCACTCCCAGCAGTATTTGCATCTTTTAATAGCCTAAGTCATGTTCCACTCCCAGGGTTTCCATTTTACTGTGCTGATCACCTGCTTTAATGTGATCCTGGAAATTCTGTATGACAATGGTGTCTGTTGCATACAAAACACACAAAAAAATCTTGCTGAATTTTTGATTGTCTGACACTGTAATCACTGTAAGCACTGTCAGCATTGGCCTCAGCTGGGCATGTGACTGGCTCATGGCTCTGTCATCACCTCTGACCTGGGCACTTGCATTAGGTCTCCCAAATAGCTGAGATAGATCTGAAAATGGGGTAAGATGTTCACTGGAATTTAAATATCAGAGAGGATAGGGATGTTTCATGGGATTTTCAGATGCCCTACCTCTAAAAGCCTTACACTGGTTAGTCTCTTTAGCTTAAGCACATTCTCAATTCAGGTTATTTGGGTTGCTAATGTAAAAGTTAGAGAGTGAAAAACCTCCCATGCTGAATACGCATAGATGAATCCCACTGTTTCTGTGTGCCGTGCAGAGCATTTCCAGATGGCTTTGATGCATTTAAAATGTTTTTTATGTTTTCTAAAATTATTTTGTTGAGTTTAACAAATTATAACTGAGTGTCTGAAAGGAGAGAGAAAACAAACAGATACACAACTATAATGTCTCAAGAAGCTAAGTAATTGTTTGTAATTGCTATTCAGAGATATTTGTTTTCACCTGTGGTAAAATATTTTTGTAGTGTGCTCTCCAACAAGTACTTTGGAAAGCAGCTTCCAGAACCAGTGTTTCTACTCACTGTTTGAACTCCTGGCAAAAAGAGAATAGGGGTGAGGAAGTCCTTAGAGCAGGCAAACAAGGTCCACCAGCCTGCCAGGACTAATGCATTCAAACAGCTTTGCAAAATCTGATCATTTCCCAGTAAGACGGTCTTTATTTATTTTTGTATTTATTTTGGTGTATAGTAAAAGATTTCCAAAGCACCAAAGTGTTCTATTCAGAATATTAACTGCTCAAGTTAGCTGCTATAGCTTCTTCTTGACTTTAGAGAGAGCCCCAAGAAGCAGAAGGTCCCAGGTTTTTATCATTCCTGCATACAGTGCCATGCCTTCATATTGCAGTTGCTCCATTGAAAGTGAACTTGCAGAACATGGCATGAATATTGGATTAAATTACTTGGGAGCTTGACCTTCATTGCAACTCACTATGAATTATGTTCATGATGCTTTACACCCAAGCTAGTCAGACATCTCTCTAAGTCTGGTGAATTCTGGTAAAAGTTAGTCACTAAAGTCTTTTTGCTCTGCTGGATCTGAAGTCTTGCAACATCTATAAATCTGTGCTTAAATATTTAAATCACCCAAGAAGAAACTATATTTTAGTCCTTCTACTCTAATCTACTAGTATTGTGATAACCTGTGAGGTCACTGAAAATCTAGTGAAAGAAAAGTAGACAAAACAATTTAAAATTTAACATGAAGTAAAATTCAGTTTCCTTCCAGCTCACCAGAACAATCTTCATAATTACCAAGATTTAATTAAAATTTCTCTTTCACCTCTTAAACTGCTTAAACTGATGTTTGAGGTTATTTTCCACTTTACACGTCTCAAATAATTTTTCCCTTTTATAGGTGAAATGGGGGAAAAACACCTGAAACATCAAGCACAGTTTGAAATGGCATTTATAGCTTTTCCCATGAGACTTCCACGATCTTAGTAAATGGCAGGTTTCTCAAGGATCAGATCAGTACACCTCACATTCATGATTAGATATTGGAAAAGGTGATTTTCATACCTGGGGACACCTCTCCCATGACTTTTGGCTTTAAAGACAGGCTATGAAATGTCTTTGACTCACAGTCTTGAGGTTTTCAGAAACCAGTGTTGAATTTTCCTCAATGAAAAAAAACTATCATCAGAGTCAAGGCCATAGAAAGAAGTCCTCTGAAAAGCATCACAGTGAAGTACAGATGAATACAGACAGGGTAAGAGTGCTGAGACAACAAATAAGAGATGTAGTCTGGAATAACAGGCTCTGTCAGAAGATCCCTTTGGAAAGCTCATGGTCAGCACTGCTAGAGAAATCTTCAGAAGTTTACCAGACAGCATTTCACACAGCCAGGAAGCAAAGACAGGCATAGGAGGTGAATTAAAGCTGGTCCATCTGAGCTGTGCTATGCACTCAAGACCTGTCTGTCTCAGCCTCTGTGTTTCAGTGAGGTCACTGATTTTTTCTTCTTAACTTCACCTGTGCACATGAGCATTTTCGTAAGTTCCCACACTAAGAAAATACTTGTTTATATTTTTCCCCATAGGAAATATTCTTTGCTACTAATTCTCTTATAGGTGGAAAATACTATATTATGTTGATTCCACAAGCTGCATTTTCCTTTCTGCTATATAGCACTCAGGACTGTGCATAGACAGGGGCAGAAGTTGAGGCATTTTTGCTCCCCAGAATGAGAATGGCAGGTTACAGCTGGCAACTCCTTGTGACTGCACTGCTGAAGCCTAATATTCCCAGCTCCTCAGTCATCCTTATTTCATGCAGTGAAAATAACACCAGCCAATCAACCTACCAACCAACCAAAAAACAACCAGAAGGTGGAAGGAAATGAAGGTAAAAAAGATAATGAAAGGCAGATCTCTTTTAATAGAATGAAAAGCTAAATTTCCTATTTCTCCAGAATTTCAAATGAAACAAATTAAGTGGAAGGATCAGTGCAGGAACAGTTTCCCCATTTGTTCTTTTCTCACATGGGGATTTAGATCCCAGCAAGTTCAAGAAGAGCTGAAATATATTTTGAGGTGTACTATAAAGATCTTCCATTTTGAATCATTATTTAAACCAAAGCAAAATAAAGCAAACAGGGTAATTAACATTTCCCAAATATCAGTTATTCCATACATGTCCCACTGCACAAGGCTTTCCTTCCAGTATTTTCTTTTCTGTCTCTTAATAGATTGCAATTTAGCAAAGCCTTTCAAATGTGAAAATTCTCCTGTATTCTGAGTATCCTCTGTATTTCCCCTGTAGTTTGGAGAATAAGTCAATGTCTGAAGAAAAGAGCTCTGCTTGAGCCCATGTTCAAAATTAAGTTCACTGCAGTGTTTTACTGAATTAAGATGTGCATTTGACCCATTTCTCTGCCCTAAAGCCACTGGGAAGTAAGCGCTCACATTCAGTTTTTTCAAATCACTTAGATCAGAATCCTGACAATGTTTCCTAGAGTGTTTTTCTTTATATTTTTATCTTTTCACAGTTTCCTTAACATCTCCTGTGTACTGAAATCAAAAGATCACGCTTTATTCTACAAACCGATTCACCAGAGCTATGAAAGCTACCCTAAGTCTGCTGAGGTTCTACATGGAATCCAGAACATCTGTCTTGTGCTTTGGTTATTTGTATCAGCTCCAGATATTCCCTGGTGGTTTCAGGAAATCCACCTTTAAATTTTTGATGGTATTTTTTCTCCTCCTTGGTATTTTACACAAAATGTATGTCATGTTCCTGCATTGTACTGTTCTGACCTCTTTAAGCCCCTTTCCAATTTAACTTCCTTCTCTCTATTTGCTGATACACTTATTTTGATCTAGTTGTCAAATTTGACCAATGACAAATATAACAGCTCTTTTAAAATAATCACAAGATCTTAAACACTAAGGGTCATAGTACTGCTCAATGCATTAACCTCAGCTCACTGTATGACAGTTTCTAATCTATTATGTGATAATGGATGCTTTGATTTCAGCATAAATCAATAATGTAGCACTATATCACATGCATTATGGAATTTCACGTGTAAGAAGATACCCATTACTTTTCATTCTTTTTTTTTTAAACTATATGGCAATAGGTTATATTTACTTGTCATGAAATAAAAGTATATTATTTTACTTTACTATTTCAGAATGATAGTCCTATTAAAAGTATTCATACAGGACTCATTTCAGACCTTACCAAATCTAGTACACTGGGTGACTAAACAGGATTAATATTAGTATCATCTTTTTGGTTTTTGTATGCTCAGAACTTTATGAAGTGAACCTTGCATGTGTCCATGAATAATATTATATAAAAGTATATATTCATATTCTTTCAAGCCACCTAAACAAGCAGAAGTAGGTACATTACTTCCTGAGTTTGGATGACTCAGCTGGAGCAGAACATCAGAACACTAGGAGTTTCTGGCACACAAGTGGTCTGAGAGGAATTAGCTACCTCTGCATGACAATGCGCAGTGCTAAATGCCTGTACCTGCTGCAATTGGTACTTCCATGGATTATCATCTTCTGTAATTAATCAGGTCTGTATTGCCAATAGTCCCCCATACAAAGATTCATGCCTTTTGAAAATAAAAGGGGAGAGGACCAAGAAGAGGGCAGACTTAAGAAACTGTCCAGACTTCAGTACTTTTCTTCTGACAAAATTCAAACACTCACCTTTGCACTAGAAGAGCTTACTTACAGCATTACTCAAATTCTTATTTTTGCTAAAATCAAAACTATCAAGCAATGAAAAGAGATAGACTTTTTTTAAGACACCTTATCTACACTGCCAAAGAACAAGTGCAGACGAGCAGAGCAACTGGCAGTTCAGGTCAATTATCAGAGAAGCTGACTGAGTCTCAGTGGTAGCAGGAGCCAGGACCCTCTTCTCTTTAAGTACCTGGATAAGCTTCCATACCATGCCCTTCCTGGTTTTTCAGGCAGCTGACCAGTGCACTAATCCCACAAGATGAACTTTCCATAGTATTTCCACAGCAGCATGATGACGATTGACTTGACCCCCATCATTACTGTCCTCTTCTTACTCCTGGGTGTCCTGCATTCAAGTCTAAATGAAAAAGATCAGCTATTTTTTCATTTAGAATGCAACAATTTCTCCTTGGCATTCATAGGGTTCTGCCACCTCATTCTACTCTTCAGCCCTAAAAATTCTTCACAAACTACTGAGGTAAATAATGAGCTAATGCAATTATGCTTTTGCAAAGTATTTACTATTTTTGTTAGTCCTAAAGAAGGTGCTGACAGACCATTATGTGCACTTCTCCGTGCCATACAATCAAATTTGTGTCTAAAAAATCAGTTAATTTCATTATAATACTTGGAGAAAGATTGAACTATGATGGTCATTCTTAATCATTTGAGATTTCTTGTTTCCTCAATCAATAGCTCTCCTTATTGAACACAAAATTTTATATATATATATATATATATAGATATATATATAAATAATTTTTTTTTTAACAATTCACTGAGTGAGCAGTGTCCTTGGGACTGAGAGTTTCATTTTGCTTTCCTTTGTCATGGACACCAGCAGTTCCTTATTCAATAGCTCTTAAACAACACAGGAGAATTTTTATTTGTATTGTACTCCAAATCTCATAGTCTGGGGTGCAGCACTTCCACAAATAGGTTCCCAGAAATAAAATGAGCAGAACCAAGGAGTGAAGAGATCTACCTCCTCTTGCTGCCAAGGATATCAGAAGTCCTGAGGCATTATCTTTAAGGTCTCACACACACCACAGCCCCTAGGGATGGAGTTGAAAGGGTGATTTGGAGGTCAGAAGAACACTAATGAGTTGAGTCTCTGAGCTCTGCCTGTCTGACTCCATTGACTTCTTTGCACCCTTGCTCATTATCGTCATAGCAGCTCTACCTTACAAGTGTCTGCCACTCTTCACGTGAACTGATAAATTACACAGCAATTGCTCAGAAGAGAATAATTGTGAAAACTCAGCATTTTGTCAGTGTAAGGTAGAAATCAGACACAGCAAGGTCTGAAGTGCAGTAAGAATTTTTACAGCATCTATGTTGTTTTCAGTCCATGAAATACAGGCGTTCAAGAGTGGGTGGACAGGACAGGACTCACTGTGCCCTCTGCTCAGCTTGTAGGTGAAAGCAACCTCTACAGTGGGGAGGGAGGGGAAGGAAAGCCACACCACCAATTCCACTGATAACAGGGAAAAGGAGATCATAGAGAAATGTGGAAAAGTTTGAACAATTTTCCTTGTCTACTTTAAAATGCACGCTCTAGCAAAATTCGTCTCAATTTCCCGAACAAAAGCTAAGAAAAGGAATAGATAGTGTCTTTAAGAAACATCATGGTTACCATCTCCCTCTGCACTACTCAGGAATCTGGTGGGAGGTAGCAATATTTAACTGCATCCCAGTTAGCAACTTGAAATTGCAATAAGAGCTGGTAAAACAGTATTCACTACAAAAATTCCAGAGCATTCTTTAGTCTGCTTCACTGTTGAGTACTGTTGAGCTAGCTGAAGAAACTCTTTGGAACCTGGTGAAGTAGATGTCTCCTAACATGCCAATGAAGACATGACACTTCATTTCCTTCACTCTTTTGGGGCTTGCATGTGAATTGGCAGGATAGCATTGTATTAAGAAATGAGTCTTAGAAATGTGCAGTGATCGAGTTCTCAGCCTGCATGAGTATGTCAAGCCAGACAGAGCAATAGGTCCTCTCACCATGGTGGCAGGGCATGGCACATGAGAAATGCCACACTCTGAATTTTCAAGGATCATAGAGATGTCTCCTGCTGTGCAGTTTAGCTCTATGTCCAACCTCAAGGAATGATTTGTAATCTAGGCATCTTTCCTGGGATAGGATGAGAGGCTTTCAGGCAGCAGGTGCCCAAGGCTAAGGTGGAATTACCTCACAATTTTATACTTACAATTTTTATTTTATACTCCAGCAATAAAAGAAAGATATGAGGAAGAAATCTCCTTAAGAAGCTGGAGACAAAGGACTTGGTTGATTCATGGTCCCGTTCAGTCTCAAATATGGAAATAAAGTTCTACTAGGAAGATGATTTGAGCAGAAGGAAAAGCTGAATTGTATTTCTTCAGTTACCTTGAGAACAATTCACAGGGAATAGACTAACAAAGCTAAAAACTAGTAAAATCATGTCCCTGGTCATCTGCTCTTCTGTGCCAAAGCAA
The DNA here is from genome assembly GCF_049639895.1 of Pseudopodoces humilis. Taxonomy (NCBI): domain Eukaryota; kingdom Metazoa; phylum Chordata; class Aves; order Passeriformes; family Paridae; genus Pseudopodoces; species Pseudopodoces humilis. The sequence goes on along the minus strand of NC_142202.1, from coordinate 34,853,907 downwards.
TGAATTTTGTCTCATCAACCAGCTGTCTCTCAGATACATATGTCCTGTTTTCAAGCAATTACAGAGAGTTTTAGATACAACTTATTGTTATAAAATTTTTATTGGATGTGTAAATTGAAAGGCTGCTCTCTGTTAAACTATAAAAATAAGGGTAAGCATAAAAGAAAAAAATGGAATAAATGAGAGATATATATACACTGGGTATTGGAAAGGCAAATTTATGCTAAGCAGAATAATAGGGACTGGAATTGGACCAAAGGACAGAAATAAATAATTATTAGTCAGGCTAGAGGTAAATTGCCTGTCTTCCAGAGAAGACACTGGAGCCCAACAGCATGAAATGCAAAATGTACCCGAACCACATTTGTGGGTTCTTTTTCCATAACAAAAGTTACATTGTCTTAGGCAGTTGCCAGTATGTTCTGTGAATAAAGAGTAGTACTAAAGGTGAGTTTAGAATACGACAAACTTTATGTGGGAAGAAGGACACCTAACATTTTGGCTTCACTGAGGAATTACAATGCATGAGAGAAGATGGAGTCTGACTAGGAACAAGAGAACCTGAATAATACAATAACTAAAACCACTAAGAAATATTTCCTGACCAAAATATTTCAGAGTTTGGACTAACATAAATCACTAAAATTTTAAAGGTTTCCACAGAAATTAAAAAACGTGTTCTGACTTCTAGGATGTCCAAAGGATTAAAGGGAATTCCTTCTCCTCTGTGTCTGAATTCATGCAGTACTAAAATATGGTTTTTCTTCATATATTGTGATATTTACTATACATTCACTAGAGCTGCAGGAAGGATTGCAGACATCCTTCTTTCATGCTCCATATTTCAGAAACTGCACTTTAAAAACTCCCATCATAACCATAAAGGAACTTCAAACATAAAGTTATGCAGCAAAACTTGTCTTTCATATAACATTAGATATGTCTTGTATTTCTAATAATAATGAGCCTTTAGGCTCTCCTCAGACACTGAACAAAGATAAATCTTACAGAATAGCAAGTTTCATGCCCTTAGATAGGAGAATACTGTATGGGCAAAAAGAATCAACGGTTTACTTATTTCAAAGCTGCTTCTAAGTCAGGAAAAACCACTAGAAGCAGATCTCACTTGCAGGAAGCTGTTAAGGATAGAGCTTGGAGTTTGTAAAATACACACAGAAACAAATATGTGACAATGACTTATCTAAAATGTCCCTTGAGCACCTTTCCCTTTGCTGTCACACTCGTTAATCTCATGAAGATTCAGTTGCTAATTTTGAGTCATTTCTCAAAAAAAATCTACATCTTTGAGAACTTCATCAAGTCATTCCAAAATTCATAAATTCAATCAAAGATACGGTGTATTTTTTGGCTCTGATACACTTTTTGTTTAATTCAATTGAAAACTGCTCAGGCCTCCTGGGGCAGTGAACCATGGCCTGCAGAACTTCAAGATGTACCTAAGACAACTCAGGTTGCAATGAAAGCCAGTGAAGTAAGCAAAATTTGTCAAATTAGACACACAATTTAAGCTTAGCTGGTAAAAGTCTGATTTAAGTTTCCTTGTACTTCACTGTATGACATCTGTAACTTTTTAACAAGAATTAGCAGGTAAAATTCTAATATTTGCAAGATTTTGCATACTAGTAAATTAAAATTCAGGTGCAGATAATGTTGTAGATGTACATTCAGGAAAACAATAGACAATTGCATGGACTTTCAGGATATGTCATAAAGCAAAGTTTGTTTGCCTGGGGTTCTTTTTAATTTTAACAGTTATAACTAAATTTCCCAAGTCCTTAAGTAATCAGTTTTCAATCTCCACATACAATACAGGCTTCCTCACACAGCTCCCACTCTAAAGCATCATCATTAGTCCAGAATCCTGTAGTTCTCTTCAATATCAGGGAAGCAAAGTTAAAAAGGAAATGAGTTATTAACACAGCTTATAGCTGTAAAGTTTTGGCCAAAATGCACAGCATAATCTACTGAAACTATCAGTCACAGAACAAGTGTTAACTACCTCTGCATCCCTCTTCCCATTTTATGTCTTTACAGAGAAAACATGCAATTTGTTGTGAAATAGAACTGTGCCCAGCATTCATCCTGGCACTGACTAAAATAGCTCAAACCTCTGTGATGCCTTGATATATGATTCAGATCCTGTATTGTCAGGAGGCTGATAGAAATAAGCATCAAATCTTAGGTCAATTTTGGAAACTTAAGCCTGAATTTCCTGACTTTAGTTGCTCTGAAGGCAATTATTAGCCTTTTGTAGTTATTACAAATATTTTCATAATATTCACATTTCCTGATTCCACCCTGAAAGAAAGCAGGAAATGCCAACAATTGGGAGAATTGGCATTTGCTAATGGAGCTAATGGCTCGCCTTTGTGTACAGTACAGATGAGCTGGATAAGGAAAGTTTTACATGCTGATCCAAAGCAAATGCAAACCCTGAATTTTCTGAAATTTCCTCCTTATTGGAATTTCTTCTCACATATTTCAGCTGTAAACTTTCTTACAAACTCAAAACAGCTCTTTTGAAGTGATAGCCCAGTAGTGAAAGTAAAAAGTATAATAGCTCATGATATCGGCATGTAGGGTGAGAGGGTAAAAAGAACAGAAGGGGTGTGAATCAGACTGGAGCCACAGGGAGGAAAAGTGAATGTGTGCTTGTCAGAAACAAGAATTTTGTCATAGGAACGTATGACATGCAATACATACTTAAAGAAAATCCCAGGTTTTCAATGAAACTTCCTTCAGTTCAAAAAGAGCCCTCAGGTTTAACAATCTGTCAGAGCTAATATAATGTATGTGACCTTAAATATTCATTGAGTTTGTAGAGACTTCATCTCCTTTTGCATTTATCAAGAATTATTCATAATATGGCAGTTTCTGTCATAATTCAGACACTTTAGGCCAAAAAATGTAGAAAGAAAACTAAAGCCCAAAAGAGAAAATGACAGCTACAGTGATGGAATGGGGATAAGTGATAGTTTTAAAGAAACTCACTGTACATCTATAATTTTCCCTTTAACACCTTATCTTTAAGCTATACTTCATTTAAGATGTTGACACAGCCTGATGTGAAGTGCATAATTTATTGAATGCTGACTTTCTTGTATGATTTATTTTGTTGTTTTGCAAGTCAAGTACAATCTTGCAACTCTGTCTTACTCATAAAATACCAAAAAAACCCTTTTGTGTTTACTGGAGCAGTGATCAAAACATGAACATTATATGCCACATCTAGTTTAAAGTACAAATATGAGTGCCAAATTTGTCTAAAATCAAATCAGTCATCCAGAATGCACAGTATCAAAGAGTTGTGATTTGATCTGACAAGGTAGCACAAGGCACTTCATGAATGAAGGACATTCACCACACCAATACAAATTTGCTTTGCCTGTTGCACCATTCTCTACTTCCTGGTAAGTAGTTCTTTATTTTATAAGGTGATAGAGTTGACAAAAAGGAGACTAGAGAAATCTAGATGGAAATCTGTACTTTGCAACTTGGCTGTTTAATTATTATTTGTGTGTTACATCAAGAAGGAGAAAGATTCATATTCCTTATTTTCAGAATGAAGTGCCTATATCTTTCTTCAAAACAAATAACTAGAAGTGTTTTTATGAGTAAAGTGATGAAGAAATAAATAAAAAAGGATGAACCATGTGACAAAGAAAATTCAGTGAAAAACCATAAAAAATAGGTTCAGAAATTGTTTGTAATATTTGGCATACAATTCATACCAAAGATCTAGGCACATAAAATTACTTTTCTCAGCTTATTATTACCAACTGCAGGCTTTATAATTGCAAGTTGTAGCCTTTTCATTTGAAGACTTTTTTTTTTTACCCACAAGTGTATCCATAGTAAAATAAGCCTCATCAAATCCTTTTGTGCAAAGGTAGTATGGAGAACAGGAAAAACATTTTCTAAAAAACATCATTATTATTATTATTAGGGAATATCTCCTATACCTAGAAATACTTCACATATTTCTCTCTGTTCATCTCTCTCTCTTCCAGATGCCCAGAGGTACCCATCTACAAAGAGACCTACACACCACTTCTGCCTTCTAACACTATCAAATGTCTGCTCTACATGCAGTTCTTGAGGGCTATTTGGTACTTTGTGATTGTGTCCTTTTTGATGGCATCACAAAGAGTTTGCCCTTATGGAAATAAATTAGGTATTAGATAATCAGTTTGAAGAAAATATTAGATACCATATAGTCAGTTGGAAAGATATTCATGAAAAGGTTCATGATACACTAAAAAGTAAAACAAACAAACAAAATAACCAAAACAAAACAAAAAAACAAAAACCCAAACGCAAGAAAATAAATCTGAATTATAGTCATTCAATACCATTTCACACAGGAATACGTTTGTCCCTTTTTCCCCCTCAAAGGGAAAGTGCCCTCTGTACCAGTTCCCAGGTCTCCCCCATCAAAAACTCACCCTCTGCATCCTGGCACTCCCCAGCCCAGAGCAGGGCTGCACCTTCTTGTCCCCATATCACTGCCCCAGGCAGTGCCCTTCTCCTTTTCCCCCTTCCACACACACTGGCAACATGAAATAAAAAGTTGGGCTCTTCGGAACATTTTTCCCCCAAAATCCACAACTACAATGAAATTAAAACATGAACACTTCTGATTAATCAAACTGGTAGATTTATTTCCCCATTAGAAGAACTGTTCTTCTACCAGCAGAGTCCAATAGAGATGGACAGACAGAAATGAATATAATTAAATGCAGGAAAAATTAAACTATAGAAAACACAGCAAAAAAATTACACTAAATAGAAAACCCTTTGTATTGTCTGTCAGTTTTTGCCAGTTTTAAACATAGCTGGAACTCAAGAATATATGTTTTATAAGATAAAAACAAAAGTTTAATAAAAAGGCAAATTGCTCTTCTGTATTTTGAAAGCGAATCATTCCATGTCTGTATATGATTGTGTGAAGTAAGAAAAAACAAAATATTCAGACTCCTCTTATTTAAGCATAAAAAAAGTAGGAACAAATGGGTTAGCTGCTGTCTTCCTGGTAAAGGCTTCTGGTCTAGTTCAGACCCAGTAATCAATGTGGCACTATAACTGGGGATGTAACAAGAATCAGCTTGGACCATAGAAAAGCTCTCAGGTTTTTCAAAACAAATAAGTCTTTTTTGGATGTGTGCACAGTCTGCTGCTCTTAATATCTTCAGAGCACTGAAAATATGGCATTTACCTCCCAAAATCCAGGCAAGTTTGTCCTGAGAAATAGAAGTACTCTTATATAGACAAGATTGTGTTGTCTGTGACCGAGTTTCTTCATTCAGGCTGAGCAATTGTTGGGTATTCTCAAAGGCTTCACAGAGACACTGACTGCATTCGGCATGACTGCATTAAGTTGACACAATCATTTGTCCACTTTGCACAGTCTAGAGGAAAAGAAACCATAATAGGTATTGGGATTAAATAATTCAACTTTGATGGTCTGTTTACACCAGACAAATAGAGTATCTGGAGTATCCTGAATCAGCACATTTCTACTTTAAAAATAAGGAATTCGAAGAGCTTCCAGTGCCATCTTGGCAAATGTTTTTCCCACTAGGTACTTGAAGTGACAAACTAGATTGAGATTCAAAACAAGGTCTGGGCTTCAATCCAGCTGTCTGTAGCATCCTTCAAAAGCCAACAGAGTTGCACAGCTCACCCTCTGCCCAATTCTCCCTCCAGCAAAAAAGAGGATGACAACATGCAGGTCCTTACTTCTGAGGAGCAATAATCCATGCAAATCAGCCAGATAATGCATGATGGCATTGTGGAAAAGAGAATAAAGGAAGAAAGAACAGTAAGTTATTAATTACACTGTACATCAAGGGTTACTGATTCATGAAGTGTACGCAACTAAAACACCCCCAGTTTGAACTGAGCAACATCACAGCACAGCACCACATTCATTTCAAGAACTCTTTCCTTATGACATGTGATTATATGAAACATAGTTTTATTTATATCTAATTTCAGGATCTTAGAAGTTCCTGAATGTCCAAATGATCATAAGTATCTTTTCCCACAAAATCTTTAATTGTTAAGCAACATTGTGTCTGTCAGTCAGAACTCTGTTTGTCAAAGCACTGTGATTAGTTTGAAATTTCTGCTCTAATACTAAACAAAAGACATTTTCATAGATACAGCAAGGATTCTGAATACTTTGTTATTCTAAAATTTTGTAGAAAAGGAAATACTGTTAGGAACAAAACACATAGTTTTTATTTTCTTTAGGAGGAAATGAACACCCCACCAACATCATGTTCTAGTCCAATTCATTAATCGAGATATAATTAATTAAATCTTTATCATTTATCAGAACGGAGAAACCAATCTCTAACAATGGTCTGCTGAGCTGTAGCCATTAATCTTAGGTCATAGGCTGTGAAGAAATGACCTGAAGAGGTACTTTAATTAACAAGTATTTTTTACAAGTGATAATCATGATTGGTTTAGTATATGCCAAGCAGAAGATAAGACTGATGAATCTCTTGTGGTTAAAGTATTGATTTGTAATTTATATGAGAGAAAGATATTTAAACAGAAAGAAGAAGGTATTGAACATTCAGATCAAAGGTTATAACGTTTTACAGGTCTCTGAGGACTTTGCTTTTCTTTTGAAGAACGTGTTTCTCATGTAAGTCATCACGGTGTACACCACAGAAGATAACAATATTCAACTTTATGATATGGCATCCAGATTTATACATCCATATATACTATGTTGCTTCTATTCACTTAATATAATACTTACACAAAGTCCTAAATCTGAACATTTGAGCACTTGTCTTCAGCCCTTTTATAATTTTGTAGATCCAATCCTAAAAATATCAGCATTTGTGAAAATTAAACTCAGAGTTCCCATTCAACAGTGGCTATCCAAGGTCAGTGACTACTCTTTGAAACTTGTGCCTCATGAGAAACTTGTACACCTTCAGAAGACAATGCACCTTCAGCAGTGTTGCAGGGCAAGGTGCAAAGATAAATGAAAGACATACCACAAGTTGGCAGGTGACAATTCCCCAGATTTTTGGAAAGGTCTGTGCTCTAAAACTACATAATCTAAATTACCATAGAAGATAAACCAGTCTCAACCTCCTTCAATGCTTGTGTTTTCCCTTCTCCAAAATACAGGGACCTTCTACATCTGCACTATTGCCGTTTATTGTTATAAAAAAACAACAAAAGTTTTCCTGTGGCAAGAACCCTTCTCCTTAAAGAGTCCCTCAATTACTTTTTCTGCCAATTTCCCATCTCTTTAGCCAACTGAAATTATTTCCTTTCTATGGTGTCATGTTCCACAGAACAATTTTGGAGAAAAGAAGTTGCTTTTCAGCATATGAAGGAACAGCATAAAGGCTACATTTAATCATCTAAGGAAAACAGAGAATACACTAATAATAAGTAAGCTACACAAGAGATTTTCTCCACAGCTGCTGGTAGAATACACCAAGTAAAGTTTTCATGGAGCAGAAGTACTGCTTTGCAGTGACAAGCTTCCACAAAACTGCTCTGGTGTGGAGAAGCTGGGAAGCCTACAGCCAGATTTACTTCTATCACTTTGCACTAGACTGCTTCATTTCTCAGTAAAACCAAAGGAATGATATGCATAAGAAAATTTTACTCTGTGGGAGGAGAAAAAGGGGGAAAAAAAGAACTGAAAGTCTGAAAATTGGCATTTTAGGAACTAATCTAAGAATCTTTATTCCATCAAGCTCTTTTGTTTTGACAGGTGCTTCAATAAATGATATTTGATAGTTCACATTTTTCTAATGTCATCAGTGTAATGTTGTACAAAGTATATGTGAATTATCTGATGGGCCTAATGTACTGAGCAGGGGGAGTAAATCCAGATATCTCTGGGGACATTAGTTTGTTTTAGCATATGCCAGTTCACATTGAACTTGGAACTGATGTTGTTCCCCATTGTGCTGTTAAATCACTTATGGACCTTTATAATGTTTCCACAAGTGAAGAAAGACATCATTAGAATAAAAGCTGTGAACACTTTAAGGGATGATTCTGAGACCATGAATGAGAATTTCCCTGTGGCATAAGAAAAAAAAAAAGCAGTGATAGAGTCAATATCTTAATGGGCCTTACATGGCTAAACAAGGCAATTAAATTAAAGATTTATGATTCTTCTGTTTGGTAATAGGGTTAAGAAACTTGTGGAATTTTGTTACACTTGAAAATCAGGCAATGTCATGTATTTATGCTCACCTGTCAAATTCCAAGGGCATTAAAATATGTTCATCTCAACAGCTCCTGGTTTGGATTTCAATGGGAGCTCTAAGAGTTCCAAGTCCTTAGCACTGCAGAAAAGACAACCACTATTATCCAGGCATCCAAATTTTTGTCCAACCACCAACATTACAGTTTGAACTTTTTGCCCCTCCTTCATGGTCCCATGTGGGATCTGATCTTTTCAACACATTTGCTGTGTCCAAAATAGGCGAGTTCCATCAGGAACATGAAAGAACAGATAGAGCAATGGATGGCACCTCTGTACAGGAAAGCAAGGATGGAATGCAATGCATGCTTTCCGGGTGCACAGAATAATAAGAGGAAAAGAGACCTGCCAAAGAAAAGGGTCAGGCAGAGAAAAAAAGCTTGACTGTTTTGGCTGTATAAGAAAGGACAGCTTTGAGCAGTCAGAAAATTGCCAAAGCCTGAACGCCTAGAGCTTGTTCTAAGTCAATGCTCTCCTACAAGCAGCTGCAGGAAGCTGCCACCATTATGGTCCAGTGAGACAGCATCAGAGCATGGCAGTCTGTACGTGTGTGCAACCACACTCCTACAGCATACTTTGAATAGCTTTCCACCACAGGGTTAGATTGGTTCTTTCAAACAGCTTAGCAGCAGCAGGAAATATTTTCCAAGTTGGAGGAACTGCCAAAGGAGATGAGAGAAGGTGATCTGACATTGCCTGCTTCCTCAAAAATGGTGACCAAGAGCAGACAGACTTGTCCCCCACCTACATGTCTGAGTCTGTGCTTGTGTTTAGGCTTACATTCTACCAGGGGAGTCCATTTCCTCCACTGTTCTTAGAAGAACAAGAGTCAAATACCCATCCATACCCATTCATTCTCCTCCAAGGCTGTTTTCCCTCCTGTGATGTCAGCTGACTTTAGATTTAAGCTTTAGAGAACCAAAAATTAAACTAAGTGGGTGAAACAAAGCAAGATCAGAAGCTCTTGCTCTGAGCTTACATGTCAGGGCAGATTCTGCTTTTAGTTTTTGACAGAATCTGTGGGGATGGTTTAAGTGAATGAGGAGAGCTACAGCAGCAATTTCAGGAAGAGCTCATCAGAGCTCTATTTTTCTGCTAAATCCAGAATCGAAGTGCAGAAGAAATATGCTCAGGCTGAAAAAGAGTATTTGGCAGGGAGGGTAAAGTGGAGAGCTCAGTTTGCAATTGCACAGATCCAAAATACTCCATGTATTCTGCAAACAAGCAGCAAATGTATGGTGTCATTGATGAACAGCTGAGGTATAAATCACCACTCTGATATATGTGCCTACTGATTAAATTTATGAGATTCACTACTAAGATGCAACTCATTCCAGGAAAGAAGCTGATTGTTCACCATGTTTGCAATGTACTTACAAAGCCTCTTGGATTGGAAATATCATAATTAGAAAATGTGTATGCACACACTTAGAACAAATTAAATAAGAAAGCATATAATATTTTACCACACTTTCACCATATTTTAGAGAAAACTTTACACTCCTCATCTTCCACCTTACAGCTGAGAACTGCTTACTAGAGAAGACCTTTTCTGTAGTAAGATTACAGACATTTTCTTGCTGAAATGTATGAAATACCTCTTGTGCTTTAATTAAACAGACACCTTTTCAACAACATTTATCATCCTCCAGCAAGCATCATGCATTCATAAGGTCCTGGAAACCTCTTTGCCCTGAAACAAAACTTTGACCGTCACAAATCCTCAGCATTGGTTTCTTCATATACATTTGGACAGTTCTGACTATCTGAGATGTTTTAACAATGTGGCAGCACTTGGGGGAGTGACACTGCAGCCTGCCTCATGAAAAGTGATATCTGGAACAAGCTTATGGCAATTCCAATGTCAGCTGCATCAGCAGCAATTCCTGTATGTAACTCAGAGCTGTGGTTGCCTTTCTTTTCCATGCATACAGGGTAATCCTCAGAGAAATGTACAGTATTACCAAAAATGTCACTGCCTTGTGTCAGTTTAAGCAACCAAGTCAATGTGGTTTGTGCATGTGCATGATGATTATATCTTACATTTTCCATTTAGTTACTGAAGTCATGCTTCCTAGGGAGAAAAAATGCTATGGATTATTCTGCTTCAGTATGTGAAAACCATGTGAAAACCATGATTGATGACATGGCTCCAAGGAATAAACCTCAATGACATCTGCAGCACAGCTATGAGGTTACTAATAACCACAACCTGTGAATTGAGAAAGAAGCTCTTAAAAATGACTGCTGACAAACACAATGAAAGAGATTTATGTATTGCCTACATCAAGAGTGCCCAATCCTTGCAAAGTGGATAGCTTGTCTCATTCATTATGCTACTGTGACATGAAAATGATATTCTGCTCTTTTTCTTTTTTTTTTTTTTTTTCCATTTCCACTGAGTGAATATCAGAGACTCCCTTCCAGGGAAAATAAACATGACTTATGTAGTCACTGAAAATCTTCAGTGATTTTAGTCCTTAATTCCCTTAATGGCTGGGGAAAACAGGATGTCTTTCGCTCCAAACAAAAGGGATATCAGCTTATCAACAGTAGATTTTAGCAAGCCTATTATCTGGCTGTAAAGTCAAATCCACTTTTAAATCCAATTATCTGCATTCTAACTGCCTTTATTCCTGAAAAGTGCTTATACTAAATCATTGAAGGTTGATGTTTCTAGTGTTAAATATATTCAGACGTTGCTAAGTTCACAGTGATCAGGGTCCTTTCTCATGTGTGTTATAAAATATAGTCAGGAAGAATCTAGAAGACTCAGCTGTACACACAGAGGGACACAAGAGTTGTTTCTGTATCACATGGTAAAAATAAATATATTAAAGACAGAAAAGAGACAGTGGGTCAAACATCTAAAGATGAAGAAGCCTGGTTTACAGGCAGGGTTATTCTCAGAACTACTTGTAACCAAAAGATTTGTACTGTCAGAGCACCCTGCAGTGAACACTAGTTCTGACACTCATCTCCTGTTTAGGTCTGGTGGAAAACCATGCAGCTGTGAAAGCTGAGCTGGAAATAGATATTCTTACACCAGTCAGGGCTTCTCTGATAGCATCTTGCTATCCAGAGAAGAAAACGGGAAGATAATGTCTGAATCTACATATACAGCAATTCCTGAGATCCACAATTGACACTAAATGAAAAGGACCTTGTGCTTTTTGAAGGATTTTTGTGTCTTAAGGTCTTGGGCCAAGACAGAAGTTGTATGGGGGGAATAACAGAAAATGCAAAGCTGCTGTGCTGCTAAGTTATCTCAAACCAGAAACCTTAAAACTACAGAAATGCTGTGGGTCACAGGAGTGGCCGAGGCACTCTTGTTAGTCTGTTAATAAAGGATTCTGTCAGGTCAGTCATGCCCTCTATCTGCTTGGGGATCTTACACTGGCACCCATTTGTGAAGTGGGATGTATCTGCACTGCTCTGCAGCACACTGTGTTACACTGCTGAAGGGTTTGCTTGCCTTAGTAGAGCCCATATGCTGGGACAAAATATGAGAATGAAACACCTTGCTACACATATCTAATCTACAGAACTTTAAGTGGATTATATTTGCAAGTCCTGCTATTTCTTTAATTTCTAACATTTAAACATGAGCATTTTTCATTTAGAGAACATTTGGGAGTAAGACATACAGCCTAGTTAGTTGCGAATCATCATCAAAGAGATATCAAAGGGTTACAGAGAAAGTTCAATTACTTATCTAACCTAGTCATTGAAAAAGAAACATCAGGCTGCAAATAAGTCATAAGAGAATGAAATAATTTAATTCCAACATATGTCCTAATGAGAAAGACTGTGTATAGGAAATGTGACAAAAGGTATAAAATGAACAGGCAAACAGCTGGACAGTGATGGACTGCATTGTGGAAATATGAGGAAATTAGTGTATGTGGTGTGTCATGTGAAAACATGAGTTCCACCCTAGGCTTCATTATCAGAGACTTCTTGCTGATGTAGGCTGGTTTTGCTGTGGAATCCTCCAAGGATGGAGGTCACATGACATCCCCTGGCAGCATTTGGTTGCCCTCAGGATGAAGAAGTTTATCTCTTTGAACTTCTGTTTCAGCTTTACATGCCTTATGCTACGTCGTCTCACCAGACACTGCTGTGAACAGCCTGGCACCATCATACCCCATTGGTAGAGACTGGGAGCCTGCTGTGAAGTCCCCACTAAAATCTTCTCCAGGGCAGCTGAGCCCATATTAGCAGGCCTCACCCCTCAGGGTAAGCAATCCAGACCCCAGCACCTTGGTGGGCCTCTGCAGAACACACTCCAGCTTGGCCCAGTCTCCCTTGTACAAGGGGGCCCCTAAGTGGTCTCACATCCCTCGCCCTGCTGGGTGCTCTGCTCCCAGAACATCTCAGTGTGTCCCTGTCTGCCTCTGCTGCAGGTGGATGCTTTGTCCACAGGGTTTCCTGGAGCACACTGCAGAGATGGAGATCCACACTAGCTCCAAAGCAGCCTTCTCTGCTGAAAAGCAGAGCACCATATGGACTCAATTTCTTTGCCAGGGAAGTTACTAGGAAGCAGGAGATATTAACCTGAGTGGATCTTTGTGCTGCTGCAATCAGATGATTTCTGGTACCTGCAATAACTTGCTTGGAGTTAATTGGACAAAATAGCATGGCACAATTGGTACTGAGGACATCTCCTTTCATGAGGAAAGAGAACAAGATGTGACTGTCATAGCTATAGCTGTTACAGTCTGAAGATACTAAAGAGCAGCCTGATGTATCTTTGTGTTAGAAATGTGAAAGTTCTAGAAGTCAAACTTAATCACCTACTCAGCTTCTTGAATGCCTGTGCTCTCAGCAGCAGTGACCTTGAACCAACTCAGAGCTTTATTTTCCATAATGCAAGGACATCCTCACACCCAATATGTAGTACCCAGCACCAAATATATCCTAGACAGAGGCAGACGTAAATGTTGGCTGCTTCCTGACACTATAACTATGAGTTACAAGCTTCTGATAGTAGTAACTGTCTCTTTGTCCTCACTAAATGTTTTATTTAGCCTGAATAATAAATGTCTTTTTTTCCTCAAAAATATATGCAAAATCCTATAAGGGGTATAAAGTAAAAACTGTGCATGTGTCATGCTGAAATACAAAATGAGAAGACAGGCAGTCAATTGTGTAAGACCACTTCAATAAAGTAAGTATTACAATATTGAAAAATGGTTCCTTATAAAGTCAGCTTTAGAGCAGGTAGGGAGAAGGACAAGGGAAAGAAAAGTATATGCTCCAGAGGTATGAAACAGTTAAATGAAACAGAAAGACAATCAGAACTCATCTAATTTTGCTCATAGTTTTAGTTAACAAATTCTGAGTGGCCACATAATCATAAGCAGGGGACAGCAAACTGGGTGACATGTGGCAAATAGGACCTGCCCAGGAACAGAAAGGAAGTCTCCTGGAAATCAGAGCCATATGACAGTTGATAAAAATGTCACTCAGGATTTCGTACCAGTGATCATCACTCAGTGTTGTCTACAGCCCAAAGGAGGTATCTCAGCCATACCTCACTTTCTGGGGAGGGATCAACCACCCCAAGTGCTTGGTCAAACAGGGTGTCTTCCCTGGGTATATTTTGAGATCTTGCACATGTTGTGTCATGGGAAATCTACAGTCATTGAATCTGTACATCCTGGACACAGGAGCTGAGAAGATGCTGATGAGGGTCTGCAAGGAAAGCGCAAGGAAAGAGAAGGCAATGATGGCCACTCCTGACTGGCTCAACCAAACATAGTACCAACCACCCCATTTCAGGCAAAAAAGAAAAACCATAAATACCTTTCCTTATTTCTGTTCTCAACAGTCAATCCACCAGAGAACATGATCGCAGGAGAAGGCACAAATCAGGGCTTTAACACTGCACTTTCCGTGCACTTTCCGTGCACTAACCCACAGACCTTCCAATGAGGTTATTAATTCCCAAAAGCTTGGTATCCAAACTCTCACCAACCCTGTCCTCCCTTGTCTGGGTTTCACCTTCTGACTGACACTCATTCATAAAAATGTGTACTGAAATCAATTCCACTTCTTGTCTCAGACTGGACAGTCTGACAAAAAACTGGTTTGTTTTCCTGTGAAGACAGTCTCCAGCATCCACAATCCACTCTATATGCTCCTCTTCTTCTCTTACTCACTTGTAACACACCAGGTGACATACCTGGCACTGTTCCCAACAGTTTGAAACTTGTGAATTATTGATCTGGCTCTAGCTGAGGCTTGTAATACACCTTTCCAATAACATTTGTATTATGTCTGTGTCAGTGTGCACATTTTTTAGCAAACTCAAGCTTATTGTGGCAAGTCTTGCCCCTAAATATAATTGAGTCCTTTCTCACAAAAATTCCCTCAAGAAATTCCCTGATTCCTTATCCCCACCAGTTCTCTGGCTTATTCCTTGAGCCACAACTTACTGTAGAAAGTTTCATAGATCACCCCCAGCTCAGAAATTATAAGATATATGTAAATATATATATGTATATGTATATATCAAACTGTATGCAAATATTTGAATATCCCAGTAATCAAATTAAGGAAGACTGACAATGGTTGAATCCTTGGCAAGTCCTTGATGGACACTTTAAATATACTGTTCTCTTTCAACTACACAGCAGCAACTCCTCCTGGGTTGCTTTTCATGAAAGTATGGGGTCATAGCTTAACTAACAATTAAAAATAATTCATCATAGCTATCACTTTCAGCAGTCAAGAAGTATGTTGGTGATGCTGGTCACATTATTTTGACTGTGATGAGGTAAGGAGGAAGACCAGTATTGTACACTATTTTTCTCAAAATTATATGAGGCCTGTTTAAATGCTACTTTTGGTTTTATAATTGTTTAAACATGGTTCAAGCAGGAAAGGAAGGAAAGAACTTTTTACTGTTTTCTTATTGTCTTTTCAATTAAAAGCTTGAAATAGTTTTGTTGTGAGGCACCCCTTGAGCCCAAGCACTCTGGCTAGCACAGCAGAACACTGCTAAGATGCCCCATTCATAAAATGACTTATGAGCTGTGCTGTGGTGCAGCAGTGAACAGGGGATCTACCACCAGAAGTAGCACATTTCTTGAATGCCTCAAGGAACAAAAAGTGTCCAATCCCCATGAAGGTTGATCAGATTTGCTTCATTGGAAATTATTTCACTCCATTGTGGTCTGTCATCGGAGAACAGCTTCCACAGCTGCAGCTTGCAGCAGGTACCTAGTGCAGAAGGGATGACTGATCTTCTGTATTATAATTCATGTTAGCATTGTCATACACCTGACCTGTGAAGACACATTTTTCTCCATTAACAGTGGTGTAACTTGCAAAACATCCAGGGCTACATTTTGATTACTTTTCTCTGTTGATACCATTTTGCTTTCCTATGTATGCATCCATGGCTATTTATTACTGCTTCCTGTGCCCATCAGCAGCAAAATTCTTGCTGTTTCATCAGTAAGAAAGTCTAAAACAATTTATAGAGCATAACTTCCTCTATGAGAAATGTGAGTTATGTGGCCTATAGAGCCTTCAGCTACTTGCATCAGTATTTTTTTCCCAACCAGTCTCTGAGATGGTTATCTACACTTTCATTACCCCAAGATGACATTAATGCCATTCAGTGCTGACTGGTCTGCCTGATAAAGCTAAGCATAAACCCAGGCTGATGCAGAATGTGACAGTTTTCATAAGACAAGCAAAAGCCAGGAGCACATATCACCTCCCTAGAAAGAACTGCATTTGGCTGCCAGTTAAATATATGAATTTTAAAATCGTTACATTTGATATGCTGTATTAAATTTTACATGATCTCATTATAGTCTATATCACTTTCTCCTCATGTTCCTGAATGTCTTTGACAGTCTTCTGTCAAATCACACGAGGTGATGTCCATTTGCAGAGTAAAACCTTGTACATTGGCAATGAGTGGGAAGCAACATTTCCAGGGAAAGCACCTTCATAAGGAAGTGGAGGAAGAGGGGCAGGACAGGGAATCAGGAATTTGCTTTAAATTTGGGATGCAGGGTAGTGCCCAAGAGCTGCTGTCCCACAACACACCTTGACTCTTAAGATGCAGAATTCTGAAGCAAAAAATGCTTTTTCATGTTGTACAGCATGTGACAAACACAAGTTTAAGCAGTGGATCTATTTGGGAGGCAAGAAGAATACAGAAAACTGAATATAATACCAATATAGTTACCACAGTAGCTGGGGGCTTATTTTGATTAATTTAGTTCTCTCAACTTTAATTTGTTCCTACTTATTTTTACTATTGTTGTGCCACAGATTTGTGTATTGACAGACTCAGTTACATTCTAGTCACTGTCATGAAAATTTAGGCTTCAGGGCCTAGGTACAGCTTGGACTTTTGACACCAAATTTGGCTGAGATATTTCCAGTGAATGTACAAACAACCAGCACATTTTGAAGACAGTTTATGGTCGAAATCAAGAACAACTGCTGGCCAGGACAACTGAAAGAGACAAGATTTTCTGAAACCAGGGAAAAGGTGTTCATTGGTAAAAATGTTTTGCTTCAAAATTGTCATAACCTTTTGATATTTTAAAATGTAAAATAATGATCACTTGAATGCTATCATTGCCATTGTCTGTACTGACATACAGTTTTTGAAAAGGAAAAGGTTAGAAATATCAAAAATTATTCAAAACAAAATCAAATATTTTTTGTTCAATTCAAATGCATTATTTGAATAATTTTTATTCCTTTATTTCCTTATGTTTCTGATAATCTTAAATGCCTTACCTTATTCTCTTACCCTCTTCTTCAGAGTCAGCAAATTTGTCATCAAGTTCATTTCTTGTCTGGCTCAACTTGACACTATAAAGACATTCAAGGTAATAGAATACTGGCTTAAACTTTTGGTGATAATAAAAGTGAAATGACTATGAAATGCTGGCATTATCTTCAATTTGTCACAGGAGATGAAGGGTCATTCACTCAGAACCACTGTTATAAGCTGTCTGCCAATTCAAGCTATTGTATTGTATGTCCGTACCCCTCCCCCATACAATTTGTTCACTTAATTTGAAATCCTGTGATCCTTTGCAATTTCATTTCTGCTTTCAATTACTTGGCTTGTTCATTTTCCTGAGTAGCCACCTGAAATTGCACACAGACTCCCTATATACATTTAAAACTTCTTTTCCTTTTACTTTCTTTTTTCTTTTTATGCAATTTTGCTGTTGTTTCATCTGAACTTCTTTGTTTCCTTCCAGTGTTTCCTTAATCCTATCCTGTTCTTATCTGGTTGTCTATCCATTTATCACTTGTTCAGCTTCATATTTCCCTAAACCGTCTTTCCTTCAAATTAAAAAAGAAAAAAGAGAGGGAAGGTGCGGGAAGGGAAGGTGCGGGAAGGGAAGGTGCGGGAAGGTGCGGGAAGGTGCGGGAAGGTGCGGGAAGGTGCGGGAAGGTGCGGGAAGGTGCGGGAAGGGAAGGGAAGGGAAGGGAAGGGAAGGGAAGGGAAGGGAAGGGAAGGGAAGGGAAGGGAAGGGAAGGGAAGGGAAGGGAAGGGAAGGGAAGGGAAGGGAAGGGAAGGGAAGGGAAGGGAAGGGAAGGGAAGGGAAGGGAAGGGAAGGGAAGGGAAGGGAAGGGAAGGGAAGGGAAGGGAAGGGAAGGGAAGGGAAGGGAAGGGAAGGGAAGGGACATCTCTTGGTCTTGGGCCCTTTTCCCTTTAATGGCAGATAATTCTCTTACTTTCTTTGCACCATCTGTTGCTGCCTATTTCCAAGCAAAATTGTAGAACACTGGCTGCATCATCATGCACAGATCACTGAAGACATCTGCTCAGAGAGCAGAGGTGGTCAGAAGAGCAAATGAGACATGAGACTGCAGTGGGGAAGGACTACATTGCCTTGATTTCTGGATGTGCTGAGAATTTTTTGATCACACTGGACCTTGTCCATGCAGGGAAGAGTTTTGGCACCTCTGGAAAGCAGCCAGCTGCTGGAACACTCTCCAGTAGACTGTGGGGTCCAGATGTGCCCAGGCCTGTGTGGCAGAGAGAGGACATAGGCAGCCTCAGGAGGTAAGAAAAGTCCCACCTCAAGTGTCCTGTTTCTGTGTGTGCAGACTGTGCAGAGATTGCTTCAGGTGGCTGTTTTGGCAGCTGGCACTTTTATAAGCAAAGCAGTGACAGAGAAATGTCCATAACAGGACAAGGAGTAAGTTATTGTTCCTACAGAGTGGGACACTGCTTGGCCAGGGGGGAAGAAGTTATTGCTGGCCTTGGCCTTCTTTCTGGATTAATCTCAGCTCTGATCTGAGGTCTCCCAACATCATGAGAGTTGTCATTTTTTCCATAAGGGTACTACATATATTTTAGCTTCCTAGAAACAGTTTTGCAGCCACTCATATCTTAGTCATCTTCCAGGTTCAGTTCTCACATACTCCAGTTCTTCTTTCTTCCTGCCTGGATTCTGGAAGTTTTCAATGCCTGCTGTCAGCACATTTCAAGACGCACTAACTTGAAATGAGACAAACTTCTCTCAGCATTTAATTCACCTGGCTGACATGTGCCAAGGGAGGCGTGTCATGTTTACATATCACTTTTTGTTATAAAGTATTACCTGTCATGTGATATAGTCATAAGTCACCTCCTAGTTTAAAAAGCGACTGAAGTGAGGTAAAACCATTCTCAATATTCCAAAACAGTATGGGGACAATATTCCCACAACAAAAAGGGCAAGAACCTGGACTTAAAAAGATATTGTTTTTATATATCATCCAACTTAATGGAAGCAGATAGTTCATTGTTTAAGATAAAAAGTGCAATAAAAATATGTACTTAAACCATGTAACATTGGCCCCAAAGCTTTGCCAGTCATATTAAAGACAAATTGGCTCGCTTGAATTTGTTCTGTTGGAGTTTTTTTATCTGTGTAAGAACTGCAGTAATTTCAATATTGCAAATACCTTGTTACATAAAATAATTTCTTAAGTTTCTTATTTAAGTTGTTGGGAGCAGAACACAAGGCTTGAACCAGTGATAGCAGTGGCTCTGAAGCAAAGTTTTTGCTCTGGGTGTCACTCTGCACTGAGCCTCAATCAGAAACACACACATTCCCAAACTCCTGTGCAGACATTAAATCACCTTCTGTAGGAATGTCGGAGCAAATTGGCACTAACTGCCGGGTTCCTTCCTAGAGCAGATAGTGAGGTAGGGCCAAAAAAAGGGCAGGCTGAGGGTTATGGGTCTCAGCAAAGACTGAGCAAGCTGATATTCTTGTGATTTCAGTTAGCAGTTAATTACTGCCCACTTGTGGCAAAATGACAGGGGCCTGGCTGGGAACAGCCTGCAGAGAGACAGCAGATACCCAGCTGCAAATGCACCAGGTCTCTAAAATTTGATGAGGACACAATGGTTTCTCTTCTCTTCCTCTATCAGGGAAGACAGAGGTACTCAGCAAAGCAAGGAGAAAGAAATGCTATATAAAACATGCTTCTGCTGCAGAGAGTGAAACAGTTAAATGGTCTGTGCAGCACCAGCACATAACAATGTAAATAAAATCCTGCAAAACAGGGAAGCTTACAGCAAAGAGGATCCACAAAATATTACTGTGAAAATCCCAATACAAAAGTGTATTTTTGTCTCTTATTTACAATGTAAGATTGAATTCAGATCCTAAATTGAATGAGTTAATTGTGGGCTAATAGATAATCTGCTAACAAACATTGTTTCACAAATGGTGGGTCTGTATTTCTTCCAGTCAGCACATAGGAATAAATGATCTATCTCTTTATATATGACTAAATCTAAAGCAATTTTATCAGCTTAATATTACACAAGTGCTTTAGGACAGTAACACTAGCTTCTCCCTGCAAATCAGGAACTTGAAAGCTCTAAAAGCAAGGCTTGTGAAATATAAAAAAATTTACAGCCTGAAATGTTTAACAGTTTTATGAAATGAACAGCCATTGCAGACTGATTTGTTGTTTTAAAACCTGCTTCGTGAGATCCTGCTGTTTGCAGCTGAATACATTAAGGACCTTTCAGTTCAGAGGCTTGAAGAGGCTATAGCTTGGAAAGCTTCAAGGGCAAGGGCAAGATCAGTGAAGGGAGGAGTATGGCATTATATCATTCTTGGGAATATTGCATCTGTTATACGTAGCTCAGCTCAGCAAGAGAAGATTTTCCAGAGTAGTTGCTATGACTTTTCACAGAATCTGAAGCTATCCTGAGTTGGAAGGGATCCACAAGGATCATCAAGTCCAACTCCTGGCCTTGCACAGGACCATCCCCAAGAGTCACCCCATGCGACCAGGGGTATTGTCCAAACACTTCATGAACTCTCTCAGGCTTGGCCGGACACTTCCCTGGGGAGTGTCTTCCAGTGCTCTTTACAAGCCGTGAGTTAGATCTTATTTTCTTCCTCATTTTACAAGCACAAAACAGGAATTAGAAAGCATATTTTCAAAGGTGTTGAGACCACCTTCTCCAGATAAAATGAATGGGATCTCTGCAAACTAGACCATAAACGGTAAGTCTGAAGTCATAGCTTTCTGCTCTATCGGCAGCAGGAGGAGAATCCATATCTTCTGTCCCCAGATTTTTGCTTTAACCAGAAGTTCTCACCCTTTTAATGACAGTTATTTTTATTTTCCTTGAAAAACATAAATATTTGGCTTGTGACACTACTTTAATAAAATATGTGTGCCCTCTTTGATCACATGCTTAGCTCTCCTTTGGCAGAAAAAGGTAAACCTTCCCAACAGTATTTCAATGAGATGGGCTGGTAGAGCACACATTTATTAGGGACAGTTCCTAAAATCCTTAGCCAGATAACATTACATTGTGCCCCCATTATATCTGCCTCATCTACTTTTTTGTTTTGCCTGTCAGCAATTAACAGCTAAGCCTAGTGTATTTTCTCCAATTCAATTCAGGGTAAAATAGGTTTTTAAAAATCTACAGAGGGAGCATGCAAGGTGCTCATGTACTACAGTGATAAGTGTAGCACAAATTAATTGGAAGACTGTCTTGCAGCTATGAGGCTAGTCCTAGCCCCTACCTCTGAGAGGGACTCTGCTTTCTGAGGAGTTTGACCAGAAAAAGCAAGGATTTGCAAAGTCTCTGTGACATGAGCTACTCTTGTGGAACCTCTATTGATTTTTATGTGCCAGAACACAAGGGACAGCTAGCAGCCGGAGTGCAAGGCAACAGTCAGTCACAAGGAACAGTTGTTTAGGGAAAATATAAATTAAAGAACTCTAAGTGAAAATAATAATGAAAAATAATGGAATAGAATATTGGATAGTCAATATTCTCTAGGAATCACTGGAGCAGAAGCATTCACATAACCTAACATTTTATAATAAGAAAAGGTAAAATATCTGAAAATAATGAGCCATAATTATTGATCACAGCTATAAGGAAAATATCACTTGTTATCCTATTCCAGTCCTATTTGGCACTGGCCTTGATTTGGGAATGATAAAAAGAAGACATGACATTAAATAGAAAGTGTTGGACAAATGATCTATAGGCGATGCAACATCCCTGGCTTCTGAATCTGAATTTGGTTTGACTGTGCTTTCAAAGCTCATTGCTGTAGAAGAGATCACGTTCTCATGTGAGTCCATGAGAATGAAACTTGAGGACTTGAATCTGGACTTGAGGATGAAATGGATCAAAAGAATTCAATTCTTGCCAATGAGAAAAGCTATTCTCAGATTTCAGCTGGAAGAGAATAAGAATGATGATAACAGAATGAGGCAGGTGCAGAGCCACAGCTAATCTTCAGTGGAATATTTCTTATCTGCTAAAGGAAAGTTAAGGACTCTAGTACAGACTTCACAGGATTGAACTGCTTTATGGATTAAAACCTCTGAAGTAGAATTTAAGAAATAAAGTATCAACCTTTTATTTTTGCTTTCTCAGAGGATCTAACTTTCCAGGTATAGAGACAGAAATTACAGTAATTTGGGTGCAAATGTGCAGGGAAATATTAAAATTAGGTATTTTTCCTATCAGGTACTAGCTGAAAAGAAATAAAAATTTAGTTATGTAAAGTAATGAGGAAACTGTAGGAAAAAAATGGTTATAGAAAATTAAGTTAAGCAGAATGACCTGTAATTAACTTGATCTAAACAAAATGAAACAATAAAGGTAAATCTGTAATTGATATTCTTTAGGGCTAAAGATGAAACTTTAATTAAAGAAGTGTAATGTAAAGTTAACTGAATCAAGAAACTATTGAGAGGGCACCTAGAATTTTATTAGGTTAATACTTTTTTAAAAACTATGCAAAAAAATTACAGAACAGTTCCAGGCCTGCAGCCACCAAAAGAACGTCAATACAAACACAAATAATAAACTTACTGGAAAATTATAAACAGGAAGACTCTACTTAGAAAAGCTATCTCTAGTAGATGTATGGATGTGATTGAAATATTTTATTAAATATTGATAAAGCCTTAACCAGAATTTTGCAGAAATCTGCAATTCCTACCACAAACCATTTTCTAACCAGATAAGCAAAGATGAATTAGTAAATTGAAGACTGAGTGAGGATCCAATCATTTTGCAAGATTGTCTGAAGAGCAAACCAGAATTCAAAACAAAACAAAACAAAAAACCCAAAACCAAAAAAACCCAACTTGTCAAAGGGAAAAATATTGTCCATAAATATATTTACATTAGAAATGTGAAACTAGTTTCTACTCATAAACATAAAAGTGAAAATAGCTTCCCTGTGGGAGTTCAGAGACATAAAAGTTGATGCTTATGACAGTGATTATATGATTTCCAATATCAAAAGGTGGAAATCTTTGGATAAGATGAAGAAATGTCCTCTATTGTCTATTCCTGAGTTTCCTGATGTTCCAGATACTATATAGTTTTTTCAGTGACTACTTTGCACTGATCTTTATCACTTACTTATCCAATATGGGACAAAATGAGAAAAAGATCTGCCACTTTAACATACTGTATAACTGGCCTATAAATATATTTCTTTGACACAGTAAGGCCAAGAATTTCTCAAGGGTCAGAACAATAGGCATTTATGAAGATAATGAGCACAGTCAGTGCTGCTGTAGAGAAACAAAGTAGGGGGAAAAGCAATATGAAAAAAAGGTGTTGAAAATAATAAGATGATTGAATACCAACCTTGCTGCTTAGGTTCACAAGCCAGCTACTAATTGGTCATTATGACAAGTTAGTTCATTGTTATCTAGTGTTTCTTACATCTTCTTCAGAAGCACCTAGCCTTACTCAACTTCTAGCAAAAAGGTACCAGTTTCAGGTGATTCTTTGAAGTAACTTGTTAGAGTACATTTTATAGCATTTCTACATCATCTTTGTTTAGAGGGAGAAGAGATGAGATTCTTCTTCATATCAGTTGGAAAATTACAGAATTTTAAGGGATTCTGGTAGTTGCAGCAGTTTAAACTGAAGACAGTTGGAGAAATAGTCACAAACAAATCAGGCTGAAGCCTGATATTTCTGGGGGTTTGTTGTAGTTTTTTTGGGTTGTATTTTTTTCAATCATTTGTACATGTCACTACCTTGCTGTAGTGCAAAAAGCTTAAGTTCCCATGATGCACAGGTGTAATTATTAGTAGCTATGCAAAACATAAAGCAGTGGAGAATGAAAGTGAAATATATTAAAAAAAAAAAAAAAAAAAAAAAAAGAGGAAAAAAATAAACAATTAACATAATTTCCTCTCCACACGCTTCTGGAATTGCAGCAGGAGTATGAGACAAAGTAAATTACTCACTGAACTAAATAATTAAAGTGTAACCCTAATGAATGTAACCACCTATGAATAAGAAGTTCATAAATAAGGGACAAAGTATTTCAGAACAGTGGGAGTACAAAAAAAGTTGAAGTAATTTCAACGTATGTAGCTTTTGCAATAGTCAATACTTCTTTGTATTTTAACATCTGAGAGCTCCAAATGGGTTTCTGCCTTAGTTTTGATACATTTTTCTCCACTTAAATTCAAGGTGCAAGCTTTCTCTTGACTTGATGATATACTCCAGAAAGATATCATATGCTTAACTGAGATACTAAGAACCTACATTTCTTCTTAAAAAAAAGGCACAAATCTCAAAATTTAAACACCAGTATTCCAGAAACAGTTCATTTAGACCAGATTGAAAAAGAAACCAAAA
Source organism: Pseudopodoces humilis (assembly GCF_049639895.1). Classification (NCBI taxonomy): domain Eukaryota; kingdom Metazoa; phylum Chordata; class Aves; order Passeriformes; family Paridae; genus Pseudopodoces; species Pseudopodoces humilis. Next base: position 34,829,485 of record NC_142202.1, on the reverse strand, counting down.
CAAAAGAAAAACATACAGGAAACAAACAAACAAACAAACCCTATCAACCAAACAAACAAAGAAAACCAAAACCACTGGCAGCATGGTCTAAAACACTTTTTAAAGAAAATACTCTATTGAAAAATACTATTGAAAAATAGTAAAAGAAATTAGAAGTAGAAATTACTGCAGTAAGATATGGGCTCATTTTCTGCCCAGTAAAAAATAGATAAAGCACAGTCTGGAAATGATAACTAACTCTAAATTATGTCTTTTTTATGTGTGCATTGAAACAATTCATTATTCATATAAAATGGTGGGAGAAAAACCTGTCACTCATGGTGTCTGTGGGACAGCAAAATATCTTCTCACAAGTAATAGGAAGCATTATGATTAACAATTCATGCAGAAACTTAGAGAAATCTGTATCTGAAACACCTGTGAGCATGATTCCAAAGCCCTTTATTTTTAACACACCAGAGTATACTGGAAGGTATTCAGGTGCATGCATGTGTTTCTATTTGGATTCTAAAAATGTTAAGCGTTTCCAAAAGGGGTTTTGTTTGTTTACTTGTTTTTGTTTTGATTTGGTTTTTCATTTTTTTTTTTTAATGGGGGAGCTGTCATACGCCTTGCCCTACCCAGTGTTTCTCATAACTTAGATTAATCTATGACTCAAGAAAATGCTTTCATGTATTTTCGTTGTCTTTAATGACAAGAATTTTTTTGTGGTGTTTTTTTCTTTCTATAAATAGCTGCATTCCTTTTTTCAAAACTTACTAAGCCAGGAAAAAGTTAGGCTAACCAGTTCCGTTTGGTTCTCTTCTTCCCTTTAAGTGGTGTGATGGCTCATGTAACTTCAGTCCCACTGATGACCCTTGTCTCTAAGAAGATACCCAGTTGCTTCTTTCTTCCCTGAGATAAGAGTGTCACTTTTTGAAATATAAAACAGAAGGGAATCATGTGGTGACTGTTGTGGACTATAAAAAATATGCTACAAAGACTCTTCTGAGAGCTACTTGAGAGCTGTTGTCTTAAATTATTACTTTTACACACCAATGACAGTAGTGTTTACATTGAAAGAAACTTCAAAGCTGATTTGTTCTGAACAGAAAAAAAATTTAAAAATATGTACCTCAGAATACTATAATAGAATGTCTTGACTCATTTTGGAATGGTATTATTTGAGGGATACAGTTTTCTGTATACTTTGGCAAAAAGAAAAGGTGCAAACTCACAACAGATTTGATTTTTCTTGATGTCAAGAAAATTTCTCATGAAAATTTCTTAAGTCAATAGCTATTGCAAGGAGAATTAAAGATGCAGGCAGTGGTTTTCAGATTGACAGAAGCAATTGGCTAGAGCAGGAAGAAATCTAAATTATAACTATTCGTTAAAAATTAAGAGTGTTGATGAAATTATTGTTACAATGGATGAGATGAATTGGGATAATAATTTTCTATTTTGAGGTTAAAATGCAAGAGGCCAAGAACCTAAAGAAACAAAGCTTAACCAAAAGAAGGTAACATAAATTTCCCATGGATATAGCACAGTTTCTATGGGATTCCACTATGGGAGTTGAATAGATAAAAAAAGCAAAGGTTACAATCATAACTCAGATGGCAGCTTCCACTGATTAAAGAGGAAAGGCTTGGCTGGTGTTCAATAACCTTGCAAAGGACATTTTAAAAGAGATTGACCCCACTGAATTTTTGGTATATTTTTCTGTGAAGAATTTATACGGTTGGCACTGCACCAGAAATTGAAGCTGCACAAAGGCAAGGGGTTCTCAGCAGTGGGCATGCAGTGTTGTCACTGAATCATACACAGGTACTGAAAATGAACAGTATCCTAAGTCCAACCCCAGCTGTAGGATGAGCCCTACACAAGACCCCCAAGCCTTTGCAGAGTCAAAATATTTCACAGTAGTTCTCATTGCAGCTTATACATTGCTCCAGCAGCCACATTCTACCCCCACTTCACCTGCAGCCCTTGGCCCCTTTTTGTAGCACATGAAATGCAAATTGCCATCAGTGGTGGTAAATAGGCTCCAGGACTGATGTTGACTTGTCTTGAGTTGGGTTTAGCTTGTTTAAACTGTATTAGCAGTTGTCTGGCAACTATGTAAGTGTTCCCTAAATTGGTTTTGATTTGATTTAATTTTGTGCAACGATGTGGTTAATGGTTATTGTTAATAACAATACCCAGTAGTTGTGTTCTGTGGCAGAAATTCTAGAATAAAATGAGCTGTGGAAGAGCACCAGCACCAGCAGGTATCAGAGGTCCCATACAGCGAACACAAATCACAGTGGCTGCCACTGGTCACAGCAGGAGTGCAGCCCTGTAAATCAGGGAAAACAAAGACAAGTGGAACAGAAATGACAAGCAATGAAAGGAAAGAGCATATACATACATATATGTTGTGTCAGGAAGCAAGAGGTTAATAACCCCTGAGGTGATTGCAGAACCAAGAAAGAAGGCATCATTGACACCAGTATCAAACCCCTTCTAGGCAAAGCCTCCAGGGCACCAATGACTCTTGATATCCTCATCCCCTTCTGGAAGGACTCTGAAGCTGTGACACGGTGACTCAGAGAATGAGTAACCATAACATCAGTGAACAACCATGTAGGTAAGAGGAAATTTGGCTTTTCGGGTTTAAAGGATTTTAAAATTTAAATTTTAAATTTAAAATTTAAAAGTGTTGTTAATAAGGTGGGTTTCTTTGGGAATTTTTCCTGTGTTCCTTTGGACTACAACTGTCATTATTATTACCGTGTCTGGGCTAATAATAACTATTTGTTTTATGTGTCAAGAATTTAATGAGACTAACAATAAATTTTTCTGTCTGTATGTCAGTTGTGTTCCCTGTTTGCCCATAACAGGATTTTGAGAGCAGTATGAATAGGTGTATAGATCAGTTTTGTGATACAATGAAATCTTACTGGGGAATTAATCTTTTTAAATGGCAGTGTAGGGATCTGCAACAAGGTTTATGTCCTTAGAGTAATAGTGGTAAGAGCATGATTCATTCAGAGAACACAGACATTGACTTTAGGATAAGATGGATTGCATAAGATACATTAATGACTATATAAACTAGATAAACCCCTTTGAGTACTGAGTGATAAGACTAGCTGTAAAGGCTGTACTGGAGATGCTCACATTTAGTCACAAGGATAGGACCTCTGAGACCCCAGTGATCCATGTCCAGGAACTGGCAGAGTCATACCTGCATGGAACACTTCATCTGGCTGATGGAGGAAAAAAAACAGCAATAGCTGCATGCAGGAGATAAAGCAATGAGTGGTGAAGTTTGCCTGAAGCCCTTTGCTATTGGATATTCCTAGATTGTCCCTGTAGGCTGAGGTGCTGTTAGCCCTACATTAGTTACCATTGGATGAACACACAATGGTTTTCTGTAGGCAGGGCCATATGTACCTATGGCAAATTTTAAGCTCAACCATTCCTCTCTTCTGAACAAAACAAAATTCAAGAGTGAAGCCTGGAAATTATTTGTGGGAACAAATATTAAGAGAAGAAAAATATAGATCATGTTTGAACACTAGCTTTTCTAACTAACAGGTCAGCCCTCCTAAAGACTATCGAAGAACTTCTTTGGCTTTATTGGTTCATTCATTGGTTTATGAAAACAGAACATTCTGTTCACAAGCAACACTAGAAATGCATTTGGAATAACAAACCATTCAACTCCTCTTTCATTAAATTTCTGGACACTACCCACAAGATGAAAGTGAACCCTGCTATGATTAATGACTTGTGACTGTGTGTGGATTGCTAATATAGAATCTAATGAGTTGGTGTCTCTCCCAGTAGCCATGCCCCTAACAGACTTCTCACAGAAAATCACTAATTGCATTAAAGAAGGGGCATGACATCTTTCTGAGAATGGTAAGAGGGATGAGGGCTTTTTTTAAATCCACATTTACAGTATGTGATACTGGATGGTCTTAAATCCTGACAACATGATAAGATTTAGGTACCTGTCTCAGAATTACATCTATTTGGTCATTTAGAGAAAGAGGTCTCAGGACATGAATTTTGAAAAGACTCTAGAAACACACATAAGATGCACTGGAGTCCATCACTCTGTTTTTAACCTTGTATTTCCTGTCCATAGGACCATTCCAAGCCAACTGACTTCATTTCACGAAGTGCAATTTCAAACTTTATCAGCATTGTCCTGCCACTCTCTCTTGTCTCATTACTGTTCCTTAGATGAGTTGGCAAAACTCATTTGTGGAGGTTTTGTTTTAAAAATGACAGTTTTTAAAAGTTCAAAGCTGTGCAGCTTTTATTTTCTTTCTTTTTTTGGGAGGCAAGAAGGAGAGAATATGTGGAAGAGGGCTGTTAGGCCTTCCTGCATTGTTTCCTATTTCATTCAGGGATGGCATTTAGCACAGCCAAACCAGCACCTCTCTTTTTTCCCCTCTAGCATCATTTTACCCTGAGTGTTTGACTGCAAATATTTGATAATACTGTTCTTAACAATCCACATTAGTTGGGTTTTTTTTGCTTTTTTTTGCTTTTTTCACTTTTGACACCTAGATTCCACTGTAATGAACACAGAGGATATCTATAGCCCTACTTATCTCTGGTTTGACTACCTCTCACTCCTGTGCTGCATGTTTCCTCACAGTCCTTGATTCTAATCAGTTTTCAGCAGCTCATTTGTCTTTCTCTGATTTCAGTGATCATGTCCCAGCTCTTCCCTGCTGCCACGCTCTGCACACGTCTTCATGGGTATCTCAGTCAGTTTGTAGTGATGGACTCCTTTTTATTCATTCACCAAGATGCCTTCTGCTATCTTTGTGCATAAGCAGAGATAAATTTAAGTCATACACAATAACATAGTCAGTGAAAATACGGAAAACAATCCAATACATCAAAATACTAAATAAGTAATCCATAAAAAGATGGGGTTTGTAACAACAGTTTTCATACCCAGCTATGATTATCAAAACAACAGTTATCCAAGATATTGACTGAATAGGTAAGAAAGAATTTTCTAGCAGAAAATAGGCCAGAAAAGTACAAAACACAAGAAATCAAAATTATTTCAGTCAACTTTTCCTTCACAAACTGATTTTTTAACAGATCAAGTACTATAAAATGTTTACATTCTTCCTTGCCCCAAACTTATTAGTTGTAAATTTCCTATTAATTGGCCCATGAAAATTCCATTTAAGGAGTTTTTGAATTGTTTCAGAAGAAGTTTGGTACCTTCAAAAAAGAATAAATAACTGGAAAATAATTTAATTTTTATAGCATTCTCTCACTTTTTTTGATTTCCAGTCCAACAAACTCTGATAACATTCTCCAGGATGAAACCTTGGTTCCAAAGAAACGTGCCTAATAAAAGAAACATTTTAGTGAAGGAAAATTAATTTGGAAACAAACTAAAGCTTAACCATTTATTATTCTACCTGCATGGTGGCATCCAAGTGGGCACAAGGCACCAAGGGTGAAATTCCAGTCTCTATACTTAATTTTTTTTCTCTATTCTGTCCCTTATGAAAATTAGCCTGTTGTTTTGTGAGAATGAGTTCAAAGGCAAACATTCAACTCTTCAACTTAGAGATGAGCTTTGTCTTCTTGGGTAAATTTCATTTTTCCAGTGACACAGGGTTGTCTTGAGTGGTTACACACCCTAATATTTCTCTAGCCAGCTGACTAAAGGCTTCCAGGTGCAGTAGTCCTTCTGCAGGATACCAGCACCAGCAGAGAGGACTTGTCACACCATGATGCAGTTCTCAAAGCCTCAGACTTTTCCTCTGCTTTGAACTTAAGACAATTGCCTAGTAGCAAGACCACATCAGCAGTGAATCAGCAGGAGAGTGTCAGTTTTGTTAAATTACTGTTATAGAGTAAAGCCTAAGATTGCTGTTACCATCCTATATTTTTAAGGTAAGTGACGTTTCTGTTCAGATTTTTTTCTGAAAGTTTGTCTCAAGGGAGAAAGCCTTTCTTTTAAACCAAAAAGGCGTAAGATATAAAACATCCATTAAAATATTTCAGCTTTGATGCTATTTTTCTTTTTCTTTGTTGTCTTTCTTTTGATTAAAAGTTTCAGTGTTTTCAAAAAACAAAGTTTCCAGTTTTCACTGCAAATAAGATTTTAAAAAGTGAAATGAGGGGGCAAAGGATATTATTTCTAAGAAAAAGTGTTTCTCTAGCAGAGTCCAAAAAGGAGCTGTTCATTCTGCAGAACAGCACATACAATGCCTGCGCTTAACAGAACGGAGTCTCATTTTCCCTCAGAGAATTGCATTATGTTGAGCTCTCAGTCTGTACTCAGTGGTGGCCCTGTATAGCAGCCAGACACCACTGCACTCAAAGGGAGAAAATGAAGGTCATTTTCACCATTATTCTTTCCACCTTGAAGATTTCTCTGCAATGGAAGCAGTCCACTGTAGCTAACCCACTGCAAATTATCTTTTAAGAATAAGAGTTTAATTAAAGCACTTATGAGAACTATCCGTGTTAACCTCTAAATATAGAGTCAAAACCTTGAAATAGCATTACTCAGTCCTTAACAGAGGTCACTTTCATCACAGAATGCAAAATAACTAGCAATACACCAGTGAGGTGCTAAGTACTTCCTTCAAAATGGATCTTGAAAGTACTCAGCCCATGCCAGGCGTGAGCCTTTCTGGTAACACATACTTTACATGTGCAGCCTGTGTATTGTGGTGATTGCTTTGATAATGGCTGTAGAAAGGGAAACACAGCTAATTCAGCTTGCAGATTCCGAGGTTAATCAGGACTGATTTAAAACACAGAGAAAGAATTATTTTTTGAAAATAATCCTACAACTGGTCCAGCAATTGAGATGCCAGACCCAATTTCCACATATCAGGCAGTGACTCTGCATATAGGTAGCTATTCCCAGGATGCAAGCACACAGAGATGCCCACAACAGCCTGGACCTTACCCTGCTCTATCTGCATACTGCTGTTCTGCCTAATCCAGAACACAAGGAAGTCAACAAACCCTAATAGACTTCACCAGCTTTTTCAGTTCACTATTTCTTCAGAGGTCCCTGTTCCTGTGAATGTATTAATTAGATGCTGGGAAGGGCAGAGATAGCCAAGCAAATGCAGGCAGTGACTGACTTACAACCAGATCTGCTCATATGCTCACTCTCCATCCCTTGTGGCTTCATATGGACATAAGCTCCAGAGTCAGATGCAGCAGAAGACTTTTGAATTAAGTCTAAGTCTTTCTGTAGTGATTAGATAGCAAAGAATGGGCTCTGAATTTCCAGTGGCGCTTTTCTGTGGCGCTAGTTACCTTTACTCATAATTTTCTATAACTGTGTTTACTCTCAGTGAGTAAACTTCCAAATGATGTTTTACATCACAAACAACAATCATAATCTAATTTCTGGTTGCAGAATAAGCAGCAGAAAATAAATTAATTGTGAGGATAGACAGTAAACATTTTCTAAAAAATAGGCATTGCAATAACATTTGGAATTCACAGATCTTTCTATGAAGAACCAGAAGCTGTCAGCGGTTTGTTGTGCAATTGTGAGCTTGATTATATGAGTCAGAGAAAATTATTAACTTTTGGCTTTAATTTTGATTTTATTTATTGCTATTTACTGCAATTAATGATCAGAGCTGAAGAGAAAGTAATATTTGAGAACAAAAGAAACCTCTTACAAGCCAGTTTATGAAAGTCAGCAATTAAACTGACAAAAGATCAACCAAGCTGTGACAAGGACCTGTAAAAGTCTCCGTAATTCACTTCAGTGCCTCTAGGAGGGCTGTAAGTTTTAATCTTAAAAATACAACTTTTCTCCCTAAAGCCTGAGACACCCATCTAACATGTCAAAAAGGATTTCTCATCCTTCTGGGAATCCTAAGTTCAATGCAGACACTCACTTGCTATGGAAAGAACAACTGCAGTCTCACAAGCATGCTTTCAGATACACTCGTGACTCTATTGTCATTCCTGTGCTCTGCCACTGCCTTGTCACTCCTGCACACAATGGGCTTGGTGCTCTGTCAGATTCAAAACTTGCAGGCTGTTCACATCCTTTCTTATTTTTTAATTGTGTCTCTTCTGATGACAATACTGTAGACTGTTTTTTGGTATTTCATAATGTCTGGAACAGAAGCACTGTATGTACATTAAAAAGAGAAATAACACCTCATTAAAATGATAAGAAAATCATCTTGTGGATTATTATTAAAGCACCAGATAGTAGCAGTACCAGATGATGACAAAGTTCTGTCCCATGGGGCTCATTACTTGAAGGCACAGCTGAAAAAGAGTATTACCTGTACAGAGGCACAGGTTCACCAGCATTGCTAGTTTGTCCTAGTCTTATACATGTAATCCTGAGCACTGTTCCTGAGCATCTTCAATGTCTGCCTGAGCAAAGCAGTGTTCTGCAGCTCACACAGCCCCTCAGTCCCAAGGCACCAGGAGAACACCATCACGGGTGGAAAACACAGCTTCAAAACTTTGATTTTTCTGCCTTCCTTGTTCAAACTGAGGTCAAATGGGGGTCAACACCATTTTTCAGTGAAGGAAGCATTTTCCAGGATGAACTTTCCCAAGGGACTGAAATGACTTACAAGTTCTGCTCAAATTTAGTCAGTAGCCTCATAGCAAAGAGAGGGAAGAACATGGAAATATTCAAGTGTTTGGATTTCTGTTGCTTTTAAGATCCTAATATTTAAATGTGTTAACTAATGCATTAAAACTGAGGTAGAATGCACCCTAGATAACATTCATTTTGGTTTTCCTCCAGGTCCTATTTTTGTCTGCTGGAGAATAAAAAAAAAAGAAGAGTAAAAATTTTGTTTCTAATGGTGTGGATAACAAAATATTTAAATAGGCAATTCACTAATCATATGATCATGAGTTGTTTCAGGCTCCTTATCCAGTGATCCGTGTGAAATGCCACAGAAATGTGAAAACCTGTGTCAGCTATGAACCAAGTGAAAAAATAACATGCTAAGTTTGTAGCAGTGTTCTGGCAGTGTACTTTTAAGGTGCCAAACAGGAAAAAGGGCAATGTGACAGAGTGAGTCAGCTGGAAGAGATACAGTGTTGTGTTCTTGAGTCACACAGGACAAACACAGTCCTCCGAGACTTTGGTCACCTCTTACAAAGGGTTGCACTTCTGCCTGACTTGAGCTCCCATTTAGCTCAAGGAATGTTTTCAAACAGCCAGCACATCACTGCAACAAATCATCAGTGCCCACGTTCCTCCCTGGGCCTGCTTGGATTTGGCCAAGTGGAGCTCTCCCTGCAGCTCCTTGCAGTGCTGCCATTGCCAGGGCCTGTGTTTCATCAATGAGTCATGAATGTTCTCATTCTGTCCACCATTCTTCTGAAATGCACATTTGCACAGCCTGATGCAGTGTTAAAAGGATGTGCACATCTGCTCAGGGATAACTTGCTTGGGATAAATGAACAGGACATTTATATTGCATTTAAATACTAACATAAATGCTGTTGCCATATGCTACAATAAGCAATAAATAAGCACTCAACTTTGTAATCATACTCGTTGCTGAAAACAGCTGATAACTTGGAGATGGGAGCCATAAAAAGTCAGGAACTAATGGTGTGTGGTTGAATGTGGTGTTGTGTAGGGAGGGGATGAGTAAAAGAGCATAAGTGTTTACAGAAGAGAAGATATTAACCTTTGTATAGGACTCAGAGTGGTGAGAATGTCCAGAGTTATATCTATAAAAACAAACAATCAAAACAGTATGAAAAAGGGGTATCTGGAGTCTAGGAGAAGGTTTCATAAGGGGTGAAGGATAAAGAAAAAGGAAGAAACTGGATGAGTGGATATCAAAATAGTAGGTGTATCCATGTTATAAAAATTCTAATAAAAATCCTTTTCTTCTACTAAGATTAATTTTATTTATAGGTAGAAATTATTGCTTTCAAGATATTAATAATATTTAAATGCATTTCTCTCTGTCCACAAAACTCCTACAGATTATCTGTGCAAGACACATTTTATATGACTATGATATACAAATTTTTTTAATCCCAAGGACCTGTTGTGCAAATGTGTCTATTAGAGCTTTGTTATATAAAATGCTACAACCCCTGTATTGGTGGAATCAGAATTCACTCTTTGCAAGAGGTGAATTTGAAGGTGGTAGGGTTATGTGCGTGACTAAGTACACCACACTTCTCTGTTCTGCACTATGATAAACTAAAACCTGTCTACAGCTAATCCTGGATTTTTTGTTGGCTTATACATGATTTTCCAGTGCAAAACTAGATCGCTTTCTTTTTGTTTAATGCCATTTTGTTTTATGCCATGCTTTATAATGGCATTTTGAAGCTAAATTCTTTTTCATACAGTCATATAAAATGATAATCACAAGAGGCCCACTTTGGGGCTGTTTATACCAACATTTTCAATTGCAATGTAGCCTAAGATTAAACTTTGCAAGCTCCTTTATGAAGCTGATACTAAATAATAATTTTAAATAACTGTGCTGTTTAAAAAAAATAAATTTGAAAGTGTGTTGTGTTTCCACAAGACTTCAATTAAATGTATACAACGGTAAGATATGAAAGAGGATGGGTGCCATCCACTACCTATGAGACTGACTGAAGGAAAATAAATTAGAATACTATTTTTTTTTTTTTTTTAATATGCAGAGAACCACAGCAGTTTAACTCCTAACCCTTCAATCTGTGTTGAAAAACAGAGCAGTCTCTGATAGGAATGAGAAGCCAGTCTGGCAAAATCTGCTGTCTGGACAGCACCAGTACAGCCAAGATGGGCAGCTCTGCTCGTGCTCCTGCGCTAACAAGGATGCACACGTGGGCTGGGTGGGCCTTCCTGCCTTCTTGCACACCCTGAGCCTTCCTGGTGCTTTATACACCACAGGCTGCTTTGCCCTGGGTGGTGCAGGAAGGATGAAGAGGTGACCTGCAGCTCACACCAGGGCCAGAGTGCATCTGACATGAGGTGATGAGAATGAGGAAGCCAAATCAGCTACAGGCACACAGAAAAACTACAAAAACTTTTGTGGTGAAAGCAAGTGAGATGAGTCAATTATTTATATATCACCTTGACTTTCAGAAGGCTGAATAGCGTATTAAAAAAATAAAGTTTATGAGTATTGGAGGACTGGGAAAAATATTGCTTGTGTAAACTGTAACTGTGTAACTAAATCAAGATTCAGTTCAGTGAAGGTTTATCAACAGGTTGTGCTGAAAATTGAGAGAGCAGAGTAATTAATTTGTCCTGTTAACTCAAACTAAGAAGTGATTTATACTTTTGAAACCAGAGGGGATTTAGTAGAGCCATTAGATGCTATGTCACTATAATGAAGGGATGTTTCTCCTATAGGGCTAATTTTTTAAAAAATATTAAACATTTTCCAATCTCTATTCCCCATAAAGGGTAAAAATATCTTTCTTGTATTAAAGTTCCATGACTCCAAACTGAGTTTCAGTACATTTGATAACCTCACTAGTGCTCTATATTTTAGTGGTAACATATTTAATGCATCCCTTGCTGTCATGAAGATATAAATCTAACCAGAAGGTTATAGTTTTAAATGGCAATACAGAGTCCCTTTATTAAAATGGTATTTTTCCAGTGATGACACATGCATATAATTTAGCAGTTCTTTCTTTCCTGCCCACCTTACTTCAAGGATGCACAAGTATATCTGTTCTACAAATGGTAGATCATTCTCCAAGAAGGGGAGAAAAGAGCAGTAGGAAAGGACAGCTATTTTTTCTCTTACAGCAACCAATGCAGAGAACTGTATATCCCAGTGTTAACATTCACAAAAAGGGGGTGCACCAGAAAAATTAATAACCAACTCATTTCCTTACACTGTTTAAAAGGAATTAGGTGAAATGACACATCATTTTATTAGAAAGCCTTCTTGCAAGAAAATGTGTACATCTTAGATATTTTGCCCTGAAGGTAAGTAACTTCTAACAGATGAAGTTTATCATTGATGGGGTCATTTTATATCAGGATAGCGGGATGTGTTTCTCCTGTTCAGTACTAGCAGAACTGATCATAAAGTGTTATTGTGCAGCACAAAATGTTGTTTTTGTGAAACACACAGATCTAAAGGAGCTGTAATCACAACACGTCAGATAGGGAGCTGTCTGCTCTTCCAGAACTGAGTTTTTTTATCCTGGATTTCTTGGGGTTTTTTTTTTTGTTTAAATATAATTTCTCATCAGATTTTAAGAATATATGCCATTTTGGGGTAGAATGTGTATTGAGGGAAGTACTGGTTCTGGACATCTGAAAGACTGGGACCAAGTTGGCCATTGGGATTTGTGGGGATGAGGACCACTACTAAGTGATGAGGAGCTAATGAAAGGAGTCCTTTAGCTCTATACATGCTAAAACCTGTAGGCTGCAACAGAAGAAAAATGAGGCCCAACAGAAAACCTGGCTTCAGATTGGAACATCAAATGAGCTTCTTGCTGCATGACAGGCTGAGCCAAAGCCCACACAGGCATGGAAAAACTTTTCCCACTTTTTCTTGTTTATTCTACTGAGAAGAATGAGCATGGAAAAGACCTGGCTTCATGTAGACCAGTCTAGGACTACCATACTGTAGCATTACCATCACCTAAAGATTTTTCACTAACAATACAACAAACAAATTTCTGATCTTAGGCTCATTATGACCAATATTTTGTCTCGCTATTTTTCTGTTAATGTCCAAATCTGCTTCGGCAGATCAAACCCTGTCATTTGCTAGACTAACTGATGGTTGTTAAAATAAGGACTGCAATTTACCACTTACTATTGAATTTTTAATTTGGCAGTTTATGAAATTTAAGAACACATGAAAGCACATCACAGATGAAAGGATGTGTGTTTAATTGCTTAACAGATTTGCTGCTGTGCAAAGACTGCAAAGTTGCTGTCCAAGAGTGATCCCTTGGGCTTCTTCCCTCTTGCTTTCAGAAGTGAGAGCTATCGTTACAACAGAGCACTCTCCTTCCAGGAGTTTTCCAGACTGGTTTGGGTAAGTGTGGAAATTCATACTTATGAGCTAGACCTAAGAACAAATCAAAGTACACTTTGAGAGTCTGGCATTCCTGGCTGTCAAATGAAAGGCTAATCTTCCACTGATTTTAAAGTCAGCAGGAGCAGCTTCAAAAACTAGACAAAAATGCAAGACTTTAATTCTTCAGGAGTGAGATTTGTCACTGCCAGTAGTACCTATGCATCAGTCGAGCTCTCCAGCTGATGATTAACTAGACCTAAGAGATACACAGGCTGTCAGCTGGCAGCTTGTATGAGAAAATATCACATATGTTTGTGAAAAGTCACGCTGAAGCCTGAAGGCTAGCTCTTCTTCTCTTTTCATAAGCACAGTCTAATTGGATATGATAAATAGCATAAATGTAACTGACTTCATATTTCTGCAGATAATAAAGTCAAATTCTCATTTGGTATTGTCCTACTTCTAAAATTTTAATGAAGCATTATGATAAGAACCAATTTTCTCTGTTTAATCTAATCTGAACATAACAGACTCAGAACAGCACAATTACTGTGCTACGGCATATATAGAAAATTACTCATTATTACTGAGCTCCGAAGTAGAGAAAGAGAAGATTTCCAAAGGCACAAAATGTCTAGGGCTATAATTCCTGTTTGCGCTAATAAGAAACTCTCACAGTACCATTAACAAAGTAATCAGCTTTTCAATATTTTAAGGTGACAAAAATAAAACCATAGAAATAAGAAAATAATTTTACATTGTATTTTAATTTTTTGCTGTTTACTCATTCTTATTTCCAGATTCATATCTTTATATTTAAGACTTCATATTTAAGATCAAGGACTGCATCAATCTTGTCAAAGTGACTTTAGTCTGAGAAACAGCGATAGCAAAGCATTTATATTCACACACTGAAGTTATTGATGGGTTTCTGCTCTTTACCAAATTAATTACCAAGCCGTATTTGATCTTACGTGAGTTGATAAATACACCGGATCAAACATTTATAGACTAAAAGATTCAAGATGAAATGTCAGACATCATGGCTAACAGTTTTGCTGTACACCTCAATGCCTCAGCCCACAGGCATAGATAGCATCCTGCCCAGCTCTCAACCTAAAGTTAATGATCCCTCTGTCTGTTCTGTTCCATCATTTTTGATCCTCAGTGCCATTTATTTTTATTATGATTGTGATAAGAAAGGTTTCTGGCATGTCACTGTTTATTCCAAAGAGGTCTTAAGGCAAGAAAAAATGAGAAAAAAAGAAGCAAGAGAGCACTACAGAAAACAAACAGCAACCTCACTGAAAAGGAGGGCCTGCAGAGCACATTGCTAGATCTGATCACAGTCGTAGTGAGACCCACTGCCAGCAGCTCATATGTTGTGATAATGACTTCTCCACTACCAGCCAATCTCAGCCTCATGACTCTACTTAATTCCTCCATGAATCGTGTCAAGGAGTCAGTACCCCCTCCAGCAGGGAACAAAAACCTGCTGTCCACATATTCCAAGATTTGAACACTCTCAAGAAAAAAGATCTCCCTTTTCACACTGCACATGGTTTCTGTAGGTTCTCTCTCTAGTGCTTTGTGTCCAAGTAACAAGATCTTAATGAGAAGAAGCCTAGAATAACCCATAAATTCTCATAAATACAAACCTTTGCCTGTAGACACAGAAAGAAAGGCAAATAGAACAGAGACTATACAGGGGTGCTGTCCGAAAGCTTGGCATTTTGCAGACTCTCAAGATCATGAGAGAACAAAGAGAACTTCAGTTGCTGTTTGTTGAGAGGTATGAGATTATGTTTTGGATATATCCCCACAGGTAAGAGTTGGAGGCAAAACATGGTTAATGGTTACTATGCTGTCTTGCAAATAAAACCGTATTTTCTGGAGAGATATAAAATAACAGTTTTCCTTCTGTTCACAGTGAAAATATGCTCTGGTAAGATTAAACATCTTTAAACACCTAGCTGCTTTCTTGCTTTGCTCCTGATGTGGTCTCTGTTGTGGATAATATGGACAGCCAACACACACATGGCTACAGGATTTTATGCATCTGAGAGATTGATTCTGGCATCAACAGTATCCTCTCTCACCCTCTCAAGCATGTAACACCAGGGATATTGCATCAGCGGTAATGGTAAGGGAGGAGGCAATGAGAACAACTAAAGGATGCAGCAACAAAGTGAACACTAGGAGAAAAAACAGAAGGAACAAGGGAGAAAAATCTGCTTCTGGAATGTTATTCCTCCATTTCAATATCTTTGCAGTGGGAATATTCTACAATGGCCAGAGGAGATGTTCGAACTAATTCTTCCTTTCATGCTACCTCGTCCTACAACCATCTGACAGACACCTGCAACCAAACCCTGGCCTGAAGCTGTATAGCCAGGAGTATCTACACTGGGGTCTAAGCAGCCGGGGCAGAGCTCAAAGCAGCACAGTCAGACACATCACACCACCCAGAACTCCAGGGCAGCAATAAAGGCAGCAGAGCTGTGGTACTGCAGGTTAATAAATGTGTGAGAAAAAAGCCACCTCTCCTCACCCCCTCAGCTGTCAAGCCACTGTTTTCCTGACTGTGCAAAATAGAGGTGTAGTTGGCATGGAAGTTCTGTGGTATCACTGACACCTTTTCCCAGCCAAGGGCAGTGAAACCATTGCCTCATCCCGTGGCAGTGCACAGCCACTTGGCTGCTCTCAGATACCGAGACTTCTGTGATGCCACCACCCACATGTAGGGAAAACCTTCCATAACTGCAGCTTGTGTGCCCTTAGCATCTCACTTAACTTTTGGGGTCTGGATGCTCAACCCTTGGTTTTCCATTCTGGGAACAGTGAGGAGCAGATTCCTTGGAAAACTTTACACATGGAGATTCAGTCATCTGTGAAATTAAGGAGCCCCTAAAGCATGTAGCAAGTAATAAGCCACTATGGGAACAGACTGACAGCAGGTACACAGTTCACAAATGAGACTGCTAAGAAGGTTCTTAGGTGGCCTCTGAAGTCATCTGGCTTGGATTCCACATGGGACTATGTCAAAGGCTTGCAAACAGACAGTCCAAGAGAATATATATATGGGGGGAGGAATTTTCTTTCAGCTCTCCGTCTTTAAATTCAATGGTTATCTTTACTATGACAATATCCCATGGAGGCTTTAAATATGCTAGTCATCTAAAAATTTTACATAAAGAAGGGGACAATCATCCATACTCAAGATTTTTCACCACTTTTCTCAGCTCATCTTACTATTTGCTTTCCTTCTCACATTTGCTCATATAGAAATCTTGCTCTTCCTACACCAAAAATCCACTCCTTTATTCTTCCCACTTCTCAAATGATTCTGGTTCTGCTATAGTGTTTGGAATAAACAAAAATCACATGGAAGTGTGCCATGTAGTCTTGTTACTATATTTCAACAGATGGTAAGCAGTATTGTTCTGAATGCCTGCACAACAAGAGGCTGTGTCTATATCCTTGCAGGGCTTTCTTCCTGAGGAGCTGGGAGATGCAGCAAAGCAGCAGTTGATGTAATTTTCTTCTATTGTTCCTAGTTCTGCTGTACACATGTAAAACTTAACAAACAAGATTCTCATTTTGAATGTGGTAATCACGCCCACAGTTTGAGAACAATGAAGAATTAGATTAACTTGTATTTGTAGGTGTGCACATTAGTCTGCATAAAACACACGTACACACTTTGCACAGATGTGGGAAAGTCAGGCGCCCTTTCTTTCCCTCATTGTACATTCCTCCAGTGGAAGTTGGTAATGAGGGTCACATGTCATGACTGTCAGATACAACACAGTAGCAATTACCCCTGAGAGCAGCAATTGTGACCACTCTCTGTTCAAGGGAACAATTTATAGAAGTGGCTCACAAGCTGACAAGATTAGGGTGACCAAACCTGATGATTAAAAGTTTTGACTAACTCTGCTACCAGCAGTGTTGTAAAGCTGAAGAGGAAGGTGCCTGCAATTGAACATACAAACTAAAATGCAGGGCCCTTTCCAGTTTTACCTGCATCACAACACCAGCCATCATTTTCAGTGAACACTGGTCTGCAGAACACTTCTGTAGTCAAAAGTAATTGAGGAAACTAAATTTGTCAAAAGCCCCTACCCAGACACAGAAGTATTTGGGCAGTGTCAGTAGTTTCTTTCATAGTGCTAGGATGGTCTATGAGCCATCAGCCAGGAAACAGCAGCAACAACAAAATACTTATTATATATCCTATATATATAGGATATATACACCATACATATGTGTGGGTGTGGGTGTGTGTGTCACGGTATATAATTTATGATTAACAAACTACAGATTAGCAGGAATAATAAATATTATATGAAAAATTGTCAGTCTCAAATATGCCAGCAGCACTGAATGACTTTGAATGAAATATTTTAGGGACATGAATCAACTTAAGGACAGTTCCTAAACATGGAATGCAACTAAAATTATTTTGATATTCTTTTCAGTGTAGAAATAATCAAATGCTTCTTCCAAGGGACATGAAAAGCCCTGCAGATCAGTGGTGCCAGATGAGATGGTGAGGAATACATTCAGTGCGGGCAGCACAGTGTGCAAGCAGCAGATTGAGCTCTGGGCGGCAGGAGCCCCAGGCAAGAGGCCGTGAACTGAAGCCTTTGCACAAAAAAATGCACAGGGACTTGTGGCCCAGCCAGGTGACCAGACAGAGAGACACACAGCAGAAGCTGAGGACTCAGCAGGAAAAACCAAGACTTTCATGTGCATAGACTGTAAGGGCATAAAACAGAGGGGTTACTTTATTTGTTGTCCCTTCCTGAAGGCACTCAGCTTGAGCTGTTCCTGTGTTACTGCCTCATGAATAAATTGCTTTAGGGATGCAAGAGAAACCCAGCCAATAACAAAATCTGATCTGTGTGACTGTGGTAGGTGTGTTTAGGGAGCCAAGCAGGGCATCCATGGGCTCACCAGAGCAACCCACTGAGATGGGGCTTTAGTCCCAGCAGTGCAGTCTCTGGTGGCACGAGCATCACTACCAGAGTGCCCTCTGAACATTCAGACAGGAAAGTTTCCTTACACATGAGACATTATAAGATAAGGTAGTATAAGTGATGTACCACACAGCCTTGAAAAACACCAAGGGTCAGATGGGCTAACCCAAGCAATCTGTCCTGCCCTTACAGTCTGTGACACTCTGCTAGCTTGGTGCACCTTTTATCTCAGTGTGGCTTGAAAGGAAAAACACATCACCAAGAGGCAGAAAGAAGAATTTGAAAGGAGAAAAGAATGAAAGTTCTGTCTTTCTCCGTTTATTTATTATTCCAAGGGTGGTATGAGACCTGATTGAATTCCTATCTGGGTGTGTATCTTAGTTAGTGTGTCAACAGGCATTTGAAATAGCAGCTCTCTCCATTCAACCTGCTATATCTGACTGAAAGAATTCAGTGTGCTTTGAATAAAAGCAAGACTGCCTATAACCAAAGGACTGCAAAGATGGAAGGAGTGGATGAGTGCTTTCAGCAACTGAGTCCAGTTTCAGTCATTGATGCTGACATTATTGCATGATGAATCTTTAAATAAGACTTTTTTTTTTTTCCTTTCTTTTCCTTCTAATGTATTACCTCCATACTCTCCACCTTCAGAAATATTTCCTTTTTGCATCTGCAACTGAATTATGGCTGATTCATCCCCAGATAGTTTTATCATAAGTACATCATTTGGGTTAACTTATTCTTCAGTTTCTAGCAGTGTCCTCTGGGACATGCATACAGGCGCAAACCACCCTCTCCAGCCCCATTAGAAACATCATTTTACATTCCTGACTAAGCCAAATTCTTTTGACTTCTTGAAGTTAAAGACGTTTTCCCAAATGTCTTTTCTCACCACTGAGATCCTAGCACAGACTCATGCTATTAGCCCCAAGACACCTTAGCCTGTGTCTTGCTGTACCCATTTCTACCCTTGTTGTCCTCAAGAGCACACCATGTCAGTATATAAGATTCTGATACTGCCACACACTGCAGATGATTCCTATATGTGTCAGTCAATTTAATTTTCATGCTCCTGTCTTTTATGCCAAGGTCTTTATTAGAAATAGTAAATAAACTTTGTCCAGAGAGTCCTTGAAAAAATTGTCTAGTAACCTCTTTCAGCTTGATCATTTGCCTCACAGCATGACTCATTGTCATCTCTCATTTAGAGAGCTCCTTACCACATCTCAGTTCCTGTAATAATCTCCATCTTCACCATTTTAACTGATAATTTCCCATGTGACACTGCATCAGATGCTGTGCTCAAGGTCAGATAGATTTGATCTACTGCTTTTGTTTACAGAATCACAGCTTTCTTATTTTTCTAGAAATGTGAAAGAAGATTCTTATCAATCTTTGATTAGACAGGCATCAGGATAGCCTGACACAATGTGCCTCTGACCAAGCCTTACTACATTTTATCCCCCTTTCCATTTATCTGCAGAGTTTTAATTAGTGTTTCTTTCAAAATTTCCTACATAATCCCTGCACACAAGTGAGGTCAGTAAAGCTCATAAGCCATAAGGAGATATTTTAAGTCCCCCAGAAGATAATGTGATAATTAAGACAAAGTGATAGTATGTGCTTGATGCAGCTGTGGATGGCAGGGGGAGGCAGAAGATGCAACTTAACCTCTAACCTCTAACCAAAGTTATGCATATTCTCCCTGTCTTTCCTTTACAGACTCAGGGAATGACATTATCCAGTACAAAGTGGTAAAGCAAGAACAGGTAGAATTAAATTCATAAACTATAGCTATACCAGCTCAAATAAGGGTCCCTCTCCTGCAGGGCTGTCTCCATCACAGCGCCATAGCAGCTAGCTAGGGAAGAGGACAGAAACAAGATAAGCCTACCGTTCTGCTCTCCCAATAGTTACTCCCAGCTCCACAGGTTTGTGGTTAATGGATCATTGAGAAAAAGGCAGTATCTGTCTGTTAGAGTTCTTACTGTACTGGATTGCTTTCCACAAATCAATGTAAGCTTCTAGCATTCACAATGTCTATGAAAACCTTGTTTATGTTGAGTTCATTACCAGCTGCTTCCTCTTGATGCCCTATAGTTCATTCACAAGGAGAAACACCAAACCATCACACCTCATCACCTTTTCCACTCCACAATACAATTCCTCTGTTTTGCCCCTTAGCTTTGTTTTCTGGAGCTGAGTGGCCGTACCCATGGAGGTATTACCTGGGTATAAGCCATTGAACATCTTCAAGCACCTTTGCTCCCCTCCTCTGGGCTTTGTCTTGTCTTTTCTTTGCCTCCTCAGTGTCCATCCTACTTTTGCCCAAACCAGTTGGGCCATCCCCAGAAAGGGGAGAAAGTTTAAGATCTTTCAGGATAAAGTCAGATCCATACAGAGGTTATTCTGGGAGGTATTGAAAAACACCTGAAAGACAATGCAGTCATTGGTCACAGCCAGCATGTCCCACTTTGCTCTGCACTGGTGTGGCCTCACCTCAAGTCCTGTGTGCAGTTTTGGGCACCACAATATAAGATACAAAGCTGTTAGAGTGTCCAAAGACAGGGCTGACAATGGTGAAGGACTTTGAGGACAAGCTGTATGAGAGCAGCTGAGATCACTTGGTCTGTTCAGCCTGGAGAAGAGGAGACTGAGGGGAGACCTCACTGCAGTTGTGTAACTTCCTCTCCTTTCTCAGGAGGAGAAGAGGCAGACATCTCTGTGGTGACCAGTGACAGGACCCAAAGGAATGGTCTGGAGTTGTGTTAGAGGAGGTTTATGTTGGATGTTAGAAAAGGTTCTTTACCCAGAAGGAGGCTGGGCACTGGAACAGGCTCTCCAGGGAAGTGGTCACAGCACCAGCTTGACAGAGCTCAAGAAGTGTTTGGAGAACGCTCCTGGGCACACAATGTGACTCTTGGGATGTCTTGCACAGGGCCAGGAGTTGGACTTGATGAATCTTGTGGATCCCTTCCAACTCAGCTTATTCTGTGATTCTGTGATTTTCCACACTCCTGTTCCCAGCCCTTCAGAAAAATCTAGCCCTTCAAAACTCTGTGAACCCATTTTTAGGTGTCTGCTTCTGGTTCAACAGATAACAGAAAACAGCAAGTTAGCACTTGACACTGCCATGTTTAAATCCTGCTTGAGAGATACCACCTCACACCTGCCTGAGGCCATTCATAATATCTTTCTGATTTACCTTTAATTTCTGCACAAGATGCTTTTTCCCTTAACAGAGCTTATTACCCAGTTACAGACAAATTGCCCCTCACATCCTGCATTCAAAAAGGTCAAATAGACATTAGCAGCCCAGACAGTGTTGCTGCAGCAGAGTGGGGCTGCCCAGAAGGGCTGCCCATTGCCTGGGGCCTCAGCTCTACCTAGCCACATGTACCTTCCCAGGGCTTCAGCACAGCCCTGATCAGGCAGCCAACAGTGCCATTTATTTTATTTGGAAGAAAGGGAGAAGCTAATAGACCACTGTAGAAATGGCAGAAGGGAAAAGGGGGCAGGTTTGTTTTAATAATTTTATTAAAGAAAAGCATAGCATTACTGGCTCTTTAACTTTCCATTCAGCATCACTTACTCTTATTAATTTATTAGAACCTTAATTTTTACCTTAATTTTTAAGTAATTTACAATTAAGCAATTGTTTTCCATTTCAGCTGAAGAAAGACTTGTGGGTTTTTTGTGAGTTCAAAGAAGAAAGTGAACATGTTTGTTATTCTATGTTCACCCAGAGCACAGATGTGATTGAGATTTTCAGCTTTCCCTGACACTGCATGTCTGCTGACATTGCACACGTGATCCAATATAAAAATTGATTTTAAAAAGCATTCTGCATAGCCAGTACCTGTACGTCTTGCAAAGCCTCAAAACTGATAGTCTATCTTAGCACACAATGCTGCAAACTTCTACAGTTTTTCAAAACTGTGGTCTTTTTTAAAAAGAGCTTTTGCTGGTGATGTAGATTTTTTTCAGGCTTGTGGTTTTGTACCACAACCAATTTAACAAGAGAACATTGCCCTCTGGTGACACAAGCTTTGTGCTCGGCAGGGCTCCCCACCTGCACTTGCTTACCCCTTTTCTTCCTTCTCTTTATTCACTGCACTGAGAGGCAGGCTGTGGTTCACAGGCATAAATCAGCAGAAGGTATGGAAAGGGATGTTTCCTTTTCAATGGGGAATTTTATTTCAGTCATGTAACAATTTCCATGGGTGTGAATGAAAGCTAGAATTAGCTCCCTTTAGTTTGGGTGAGGCTGTTAAATCTTAGGTGATTCTCTTTTTCTGAACAGTTCATCAACTTATTTATTCATCCTCTTGAATAGTTTTTTTTTTTAGGATTTTGAAGTGAATATTAGAATTAAAGCTAGCAGAAGACTTAAGCTAAATTTACTAGCTTATGCTACTAACTCCTTTACTATCACCAGAGTTTTTCTGATCATAACTGAGTTCTTCAGCCTGCACTTTGGAGACATCTGAGTTCTGCCTAATTGCTCACAGGTTTGTCCCCAAGCACACTCCAGTATATTAGGAAAAAGGAGTGGCAGAAAACAGCCAAATCAAATGCAAGGAAGCAAAATGATTACTTGGTGTTGGATGACAGTACCAAAAGAGAGAGAAGCATTATTGTTCTAGCTGGGGAAGGGACAGGAAGGGGTGCATTGGGAGTAGCACAAAGCTTAGATTTATCTGCCTAGCCTTGCAGGCTCTGCTGTCAGATGGTTTGCACAAAGCAAAATAGCAAGGTAAAATGTCAGATTTTTTTACCTCAACTCTTAAAGCCAAAGATCATTTTTCCACTCAAATATTCCAGGTGTTTAGTAAATGCCATTTTCAAGGAGATAGTTGCCACAATGAATAGATCTTCTTGCAAGCTAATTAGTCCATACAAAATGTATAGACAGTCATTTTTTCTAAGGAGTCAGTGATGACTCCAACAGATGATCCACTAATTCCATCAGTGACTTGCAGCCACTCTGAAAACCACAAGGTACAGAAGTTTAAGGTACATAAAACATAAGGTAGAGACTGACTGCAGGGGTGGCCAGATGGTGCTGCTTGTAATTGGCTGCCTGTTAGACAACTCCCTGGATGTTGTCTAATCACTTACCTTTTGCTCAGTGGGATCCTACATCTGGCCTTAGCCTGGTAACAGTTGATGGTCCAGGCTCAACTCTACATAGGACCCCTCACAGACCGTGGAAACATATCCAGGGATTATTTTTTCTCCTCTTACCCTAGACATTGGAGGGACATGCTCCTCTTAGTCCATTAACCAGAGATAAATAGATGATAAGATGAGAGCAGGCACATAGCTGTATATGTTTCTTTCTATCTGTTCTCTGGACTTTTCCCCAGATGCACCAGACCAGTTTTTGACCCAGGCTCTCCACTAGCTTCCAACCACTGAATTAAATCCTTGCTGATAAATTGAACACAGAGATTTTCTTCCTGGCCATTTACAGGACTGTTCACTTTGAATTATTAACCAAAAAGCCCCTCATTTTCCTGCTCTTACAAGAAAATATAAATTGCCCTCTTGAAGAATTGAGGGCTGACATTATTTTTGTGCATCTCCTCATTTGTAGATGGCTTTTACAGAAGCCTTTGCTATCAGAAGAACTGAGAGAAAGTAAGAGGCTGAGGTCAGATATGATGTTTAATTTGGGAATTACAGAAAAGAAAACCACTGCAAAACTGAAATTTGAGAAGAACTTCAAGCTACACTTCAAGAAAAAAAATTACAGGGGAAAAAAACCCAAAAAAGCATTTTCTTTTTACGAAAGAAAATTGCACATAGATAAACAAGTTCTGAAAAATCTCTTGAGGTACTGAAGAGGGAAGTAGGAAGATAACTGTATAAGAAAAATTGGTGCTGAAACCAAAATGCAGTCTGCAAGCACTGCTCCATGAAGCTATTTTTAAAAAAACCAACATAGTAATAAACATGTAGTAAATATGTATTTTGTTGTGCTTTTAATGTCTTTTTGACAATGTCTATACCTCCCTTATTTAGAGCCAGCATAGTCTTTTGGTGGATCTATACCAGACCAAATCAAGGCTTTGATCAGGCTGAATTTTACTTTTGCTTGCTATGTTACTTCTTGGCTTGTTCCTTCTATATTACTTCTTGGCTTCTTGACAGTTTGGAGGATTTGGCATTAGAAATGAAGCTAAAACTTGTGTCAGGCTACAGTGCCTCAATCGGGGTGTGAAATTCAATGACCGCTTGAAATTCAGATTTTACAGAGTCATGACATAAACAAATGTGGCATTGAAAGACATTCTCCATAGGAAGCTGTTGAGCAAGACAGTGAACAGGCTGAAAAAGGTGGAGTGACCTTACAAAAATTGATTACTAGGTTACCACACCACAGGCAAGGCTTTAATTTTGCCCTTAAGATTTATTTGCAGTAAATCATGCCATGCATGCTCTCTGTGGCTGATAATATTTTAAATAATTTAAATATTTTTTAAAATATTTTTAAATATTAAATATTTTTACATATTAAATAAATAAATATTAAATATTTTTATTTATTTAAAAATTAAATAAAATTACACATTACCTGCCAGGTGTGGTAGCCAAAGAGCTGAAAAATGTTGATTTGTCCTGTATGTCAGAGAGCCAATATTTTCCTATGTGTCAGTTTTTCTTGCCACCTACTTCATTAGTTTGACTTAATTTTTAGGATTTCAAATAATTCCATGGAGATCTTTACTTGTCATTCCCAAATATCTGCTGAACTGCCTTTTTGATTTTGCTGCCATGAGTTCAGGACTATTGCTGCACCTCTGTTGGTGGAGTAGTGGTCTTCAGCAAGCAATTTAAATTCTTGCCATACTGCTTTGCAAGGATGCTGTTAGATTGATTGAGATCACACTGACTGGAAAAGTTTCTCCTTAGCTCCTGCATAGCTGTCTCCAGAGGCTGCTAAGTCAGTCTTTGCAAATTCCTGAATTTGCAAGTTACTGTTGGCTGAAAAAGGCACTACAAGTACTGTAAACTGAGGCAAATTGCAGACAAGCTGACTCTGTACTTATTTACCAGATTAGAAATTTGCATACAAGCATGCCTGGGAATAGGCACACTTGGGAAGAAGGTCTGCAAAAGAGAGCAGTGTGCTTCAACAACAGTAGCACAATGAGGCTGATCCAGACCTCTGGCCCTGGAGATGAAATGGAGCATCAGTCCCTCAGACACCTGTCTCAGCTGTCATCCATCTGCTTTTGGACTTCGTGCATAGCTGTGGCAAAGATCTTACAGGCACACACTGTCTCTTACACACTACTGTAGCACCTGGCACAGAAGAGTGTGATCACTTTTGAGGCTTTAAGCAGCACTGCTACAATAATGATTGGTAGAGAGAGCCAGATAATTAATTAGTTTCCAGAAAAACTTACTCCCTAGTATAGCACTCAATACAAGTATTGACTGGATTAATTTAATTTCAGAGTTGCAGAAGCAGCTTTATGGTTATTTTTTCATTTTAAAGTTGATTTTGTGTTTATCAAGACTTTGTTTATGACAGACTAGGACTGTCTCTGGGATGCTTGGAATTGAACTTTAATCTCTTATTTGAATTCAGACTCAGTACAGTCACCCTAACCCGGTCCAGCCATGCTATCTGGGTGTTGGGTGTCTGTGGCTGTTTGTTCTGGGTGTCACAGCTAGTGCTGTCACTGACCCTTCTGGAGCTCCTTTTGCACACAGTTGTATTTAGCAGATAAACTCTGTCACTCCCCATGTAAATCCCATTTCCTGAGACCTCTTCTGCCTTTCTGTCAGCTGCTGAAAGGAGAAAAGATGACTCCCAAGCCCACTTAAATTCTTAATGGTCTCTTGAAAGCAGTAGATGCAAATCTCATCATAAACTGATACAACTTCATTATATTCAGTGGAACTATGCCCATGTACACAAGATTCAGATCCAATTGCTTTCAAAAATACTGAGACCACTACCCTTTGGCTGTGTCTGTTTAATGGTTTCTGTTGTAAGGTGCTGTTACCAACACAAACTATTCTTCAGCCTAAAGATCCTTACTGAACTGGGACAGCCTCCTACACCCTTAACCAGAACACTGATTCCAAGTGTAAGTCTGCAGGGACTGACAGCAGCCTGCCTTTTGGGAAAATCTGGTCTTTGTCTCCTATCTTTAGAACAATCACTCATTTCTAATGAGTTTGAATTTTTTTTAAATATTGCAGTATTATTTAAGGCTATTATTTTACTGAGAAAAAAAAAAAAACCCAACATGTAATGAAACAATAGATATATTCATCTTAATATTCAATGCGTATTCCAATGATATTTTGGTCTCCTGATAACATTACTAATGACTTGTCATCATGAAAGAGAGAAAGAGTGAAGCTATTTCACTGGGCTCTGAAACAGCATGAAATCAAGTGCGGGTTACACCGATTTTGCAAAAACACACTGCTGGTAGCAATTCTCCCTGTGTTCAGCAAACCATGAAATAACACTATATCAGATTTCTGGCACTTGAAAACAGGGAAGCAATCCAAAGACAGTGGCCTTTCGGCAATGTCTAGCAGAAAGGGGGAAGTGCTGAAACACGGAACTTCCTTTCTTCCCCCTCTCCCCATGCTCAGATGCTCACAAAGAATCAGTGCAACAATCCTCCAGAGCATAGCTCAGTGGAAACATGGAAATTAATTGTTGTGGTCACCTCATTACTCGACTGTCGGTGTTTACGGATGTTTAGCACTGCAATAAGAGCACCGGTGGTGGATGATTTTACCACTGCAGGTAAGTGCTTTTAAAGTAACAGCTCTCCACGAGCAGCTGAGCCGGGTGCTGGGCACTGGAATACAGCTGGGGATGCCCCTGCCCTGCGGCTGGGAAGAGAGGGAGGGATCAGAGCGGCACAGCTCCCTGCTGCTGGGTCATATGAGCAGCTTACTCACTGTAAGCCCGTCTCACATGAATGGGGCAGGGCAATCACAGGGAGCCCTAAGATCTGTGTGCCATAGCGCAAAAGTGATACCACATTTAGAAGGATGGACAATTTGCAATTTCTTCTAAATTTCCAGAGGACTATTAGGAATACAGTATCATCACCACTCTGTGGCACCAGCAAGCGCAAAGATCACCCTGCAGCTGCATAGCTGTTCGGAGGCAGTGCTTCTGAGGCACGGCTCGGCTGGGCTGGACACACCCACCTCACTACTCCTCTTTCAAAAGCCCAGCATCAAGCACTGAAGTAGAGAAACAGTTTATTTATGTATCATGGTGAAGCAAGAAACATCCTTTCAAAACATTGGCAGCTTCTTCTTCATCTGTGCCTGTTTTGGAAGTAAACTAAGCTAAAAAATTAAAAAAGTCTATGTGAATCCAGTCCCAAACCGAGTATCTTGTCTGGATGAGATTAAGGATATGGCCATAGCTGATCAGAGGCCAGATGTCCTGGAAATAAACTCCAGTGAAAGCTGGGAGAGGATTCCTCAGAGTCCTTTCTTCGTGTGGAAATATAACCCTGCGGAATAAAGACTGATGTGCTCAGGAAATTGCATCTAATTCTATCCTAATTAAGCAAGATAGTTCAGACACTGACAAGACAAAGGACTAGGCTGTTATTTTTATTATTCTTTTCATTTCTATAGGAGAAGATGCATAGTAAAAATCATCTCACAAGACAAGGCATTGCATTTGCTGCTTTTCCTTTTTATTTTCCAAAACTTGAGTAATGCCTCAGAAGCAGGGGCCAGATTTTGTCAACAAATAGTAAGCAATTGTTATAAACTCACAGCTGTCAGAGCTTGTCTGTACCAGATGAAATATTTTACTGACCTTTGTTAAGGTGACTTTGGTTTAATGGGTGTTAAATTGTCACCCACACACGAAAAGTCTTTGATTTGAGCTAAAGCTCTGTTCGCTCAAGCTAGTTTCTTTGGTCTGTTTCTACAGATGTTGTTCTGCAGATCTCACTTCATCCCTCTCTTTCTGTGCTTACAGCACTCAAAACATCAGTTGAAAAGGAACTTTGAGTGTCTGTAATTCACTACAGAAACTTTTCAGGCTGCAAAGGAGACAGATGAGACACTAACACTGACAGTATCGATGAAACAAACCCTTCAGCAACAATAAATTGTATCTGTTCTTGTTTATTGAGTTTGGGGTTTTTTTCCCCCTGTCCAAACTGATGGAAGCTCATCAAGACAATGTTACACAGGTTTGAGAGTATACTTACCAGCTGACACATTTGTAAAGCCACACAAATCCTGAAGCTTGTATAAGTAACCAATGTGTTGTCTCTCTTCCCTATGTCAGTGTGGAAGCCCAGAAGATAAGGAGCTAATGTCTCAAACACTGATAGCTGGAGCCAGCCAAGGATTGTTGATAATAACAGATGAGGAATGTTGCTAGTAACACATGGTAGGAGAGAATGAGATGTGGCTGGAAAGGGGGGCCATGCAGAAGTAGGTCAGCACTTTTCCAGGACAAGCTTCCTAGCTCTAATTCCTGGAGATGAGCACAACATAGTACAGTGCAAATGCAGGAATGAGGCCAAGAAGTGGGCATGGACTGTATGGAGGATCAAGACCACCCCCAAAGCCCATCTGACCCATTTCCAGAAAGGTCTGAAAGAACAAACCATGCATAATAACTAATTTGCATAGAAAGATAAACCAATCTTCTGGTGGGGGGATAACCTGTCTATAAAGCAGTACCCCAACCAAGCCTGGGCAGAGACCACAAGACCCTGGACATCCCATCAGCTGGATCAATGCTGGAACCAGGACTGGGAGATTGCTTGCTTCCTTCCTTCTCTCTTTCTCTTTCTTTTTTTTCTCTCTTTCTCTGTCTTCCCTTTAATTAATCTCTTCCTTTTTTTTCTCCCATGTGCTTATATAGTAGGTCAGCCCCGATACACCACTTTCAATACCAAGTTACTAACAACACTCTGTGAGTTTTTGTGAACCCTCTGACTTTTGTCATCCCTTTTGACCATGAGCATTTACAAACCTTGGATGCTCTTTTTCCACACAAGAGGGACAACCTTTGCTCTTGAATTGCATGCCTCGTTTCTAATGCTCTCAGATCAGTACCCCTGCACATATACATTCCTCAGTTATGGTCTGTGCTCCTCACCTCAGTTTCCACCCCAGCAGATAAAGAAGGCTTTTAAATGGGCAGCTCATTTTTTTTTTCAAAGTAGCCATGATCAGAAAGGCTACCAAGAGGTTGCAGTGATGTAGATGGGATTTTGGGCTGATATGCTTTCAGCAAGTAAAAATTCCCAGAAATATTCATGCAAGAGGAAAAAGAAGAAATTATTGTTACTGCAATCTACTGTGTACTACGTAGACTATTTTCTTCAGCCTGAACCAGGCTTATTTCTGCACAGAAAAATCCTCTTGAACAAAGAATACCCTTTCTCTTGGGCTATATGGAGTGTCCTAAGCTTGGATATTAGGTAAGTTTTTGGTGAAGATGGTAACACTGAAGCATGAATTCACTACTTTATTGTTGTATCTTCTTGAAAGTTAATTCAGAAAGCTGTCAGAATTTTATTTCTCTGTGGAGAAGAGAGATGGCACAATGCCTGTAGCCTTTGATGAATGTCAGCAATGTAAAATCATTTAGTACCTCATGTCTTTAGAGGCCCCATTTGCAGATTTTCAAGCTTTGGCTAAATACAGGCAGGATTCAGCTATAGGTAAACATTCACACAACTCGGCTCTACCTCCTGCTGTAAAACCTATTCTTACTGCCAGCTGTTCAACTGTGGGACAACAGGGGAAGAAAGAGAGAAAATGCTCTTGATACTAGGGGGTGTGACAGCACAATCTTCTGAAAATCTTGCTTTTCTGCTGCAGTCTTGGGCTTTGACATTTGTCTCTAGTGTCAAATATGCCATATCATTCAAAATGGAAAAATGCTATATTATAAATCACTGGTTAAAGAGTGGTAAAAATTAAATACAACCACATGCTGCCATAAGACTGCTGACTTTTGACATGTCCAAGCCCAAGAAGTAGATCATATCTTGTAGAGAAGAGAAGGTATAGGACAATGAGGATTACTAACTGATAAGCAACTGAAACAAATTTGCTCCTTCCCCAACATGAGCTCATAGAAAGGAGTAATTTATTCTATGCTTACCACAAAATACAAGTACTGTGGAGAGCAGAGCTTGTGTTAAAGTATTACCTCAGAAACTGGCTCCCCACAGTGCATTGATTCTTTAATATAAGGAGTCTCTACAGCATATGCCCTCCACCAGCAAACAGAGAAGTAAAATTCAGTGGATCACAAGCTGCAGAAGTGGAGCAAAGATATTAAGGCATAGCTGCACTGAATTTGGGTTAGTAGAAAGGGATATGACTCATCAATCACCTTTCTGGCTGTTATTAGTTTATACAATGTGATATCATGTCAGTCATACGTCAAGGATTGCTGAAATGAACAGAGTTTCCTCCTCGGGACCTCTTTAAGTGCAAATAAAAATAATAAAAAAAAAAGATCACAGGGCTGACAGTTTGGGAAGATATACTTACCAGAATCTGTTTTAAAATTCAGATTTGCTCTTCAACTCTCCCCTCCTTTATTCTTTGGATTTATTTTTATAACCTTACATCTAAATGCCCTTTTCCTGATTCATTGGATCCGCTGATATTTTTCATAATCTCTTGTAAAGGACTCAGTTTTAAAGATGATATTTTGGTTAGCAGGCTTCTTTTGCTTATCAGTTTGGGGGGAGTTGGGTTTTTTTTTATGCTATTAGTGACCCCTTAGACATTTTGATGCTTTTACTGTCCTTGAAAGGAAATTCTCCTTCTCAGTATTTCTAAATACAGTGTATTCATTTTCACTACATAAAAATTGGCGGTTATTAGCATTCCAGAGGCAACATGCCTACCAAGCTGACTGCAACAAAGATAAATTATTTGGTTTATGCTGCACGAATTCTCTTCTTTATATAAATACACACATCTATGGGACTATCTAACTTCATCATCCTAGCATCAGATAGCTACATAATCAAAATACTTAAATTAAAAATTAATTGAAAAAAAAGTATTTTATTTCCTTAACTGTCTCCTGTCTGACTAAAAATAAACTATAATTACTAAAAATTTCTGTTTATGAATTTTCCTAGATGGTAATTTCCAGTGAACTACACAGCAACATTTCCATTTCATTTCAAAGGTGAACAGTTTTGATGAATACTGTGGGTTTTGTAAATACAAACCAGACACTAATAACAACGGCCTAATAGGCAAAAAAATGAACCCTTAAGGATCGGAACCTTCAGGCAAAGTTATGGAATTACATTACTGTGAATTTATGGTAAGCACTTGCTAACTCACATCAATATTTGTATTTCAGAGAAGCCATTACATTTAACAGGAATTCTAGCCCTGCTTTGTGCGACTCAGCGGGACTGAAGACGAGAACGGTGCGGTCAGCGTTGCGCTCCATCGCTCCCCGGGCTGCCAGCAGGCACAGCGGCTCTCCCCTGCCACGGCGGCCTCGGGGGTGCTGTCTGAGGGGCTCACACCAGGAGGGCCCAGCTGGGCAGGCTGCCCACACCAGCAACGCTCTCTGCATGGGAAACAAGAAGGCACTTAAAGCACAGAAGTATCACTTTTCCAGATGGGACAACACATAGACGTGCATTCTGCACCCGCACAAAGTTTCTTGACACGCTGTCTTAGAGGTGTCACACTAAAGCTGGGGTATGGTAATTAATCAATTAGCCTAAATTAGTCTTGTTCATTGAATTTTATTTTTTTTCCCCCCAGCTTTAGAGTGTTGTTGCTATGTGTAACACAGAGCCACCTGTTACACAGTTATAAACAGGTACACATAGAGTGCAAATATCTCCATATGCTGGGTAGTTATAGCTTTGTTCATATTCCTGTTGTTTCTGGACCTTTGGTCTTGAGCTACCTGAGATTTTGACATTGCTAGGCATGGGTACACTCATGTGCATTTCTGAACAGAAAAGAAGAAATCAGAAGTCATTACAAGTATAATTCCTGTCTGGGCTCTGGAGGAGGCTAGGAAGAAAGGAAATAATTTAGACTATCATTTCACGTTTCCACAAGGATAAAGCGTAGTTTCAAAACTAGGCAAGGGTTTCTTATCACTCAAAAATACATTTCTGGACACAATGCCAATAAAAATAATGAGAACAAACAACACGACATCCTAAACAAACAGAAGATAATATAAAGTTTCTGACATTTCTGGCAGAATTCTGCAAAGTGGTAAGCCATGATAGAATTGACCTGAACTTTGTGATACAGATCTGTTCTGGTCCTAGGAGCGAGGTTCCAACATGCCAGCACTAAAACAGAGATACAAATTTGTTTCAGGAAGGACAGGCAGAGACAGCTAACTGCACACACCAAAAGGAATTCACTTCTACAGATCCACTCCCCTGTAAAAAGGGTTATATTTATCGTCGTAAAAATGTTTTGTCTCCTGAAACCTATTTGGTCTCTTCTTGATTGCACTATTACATTTGTTTAAATATTATTTAAATTCTCATCTCGCCATCCAAACATACAAAGTCTACAAGGGAATTTAAGATGATATAGAACAAGCTAAAGTGATCTTCAATTTTTAATCCCTGTCTTCCCATACTAAACAAAAAGGATGAACATGTCTTCAGCAAGTGAAACATTGCTGTGGCATTATAAATTTCCAGATGGTGTTAGCAATTACCAGATGAGTTCATATCTCTGATGTAACTCCCATTAAATTAATGGCACTATACCAGGAATTAATTTGCTCTAGATGTGTACAAGTCAAACATAGCGAACTGTAGTAACATCAGTTTTCTGCACTCTATTCATTAAATATATAAAACACAGAAATGTCTTAATTTACACAAATTCTTTTTGTAAATCACTTTATCAGCATATAATAAATTTCATTTATGCATTTTATATAATTTAACAGCAGCATACAATTATATAAAATAATTTCATTGGAACATAACATGTTATCTTATTTATTATCATCTGAATTAAGCTATGTAGTATTTCCACCTGTAATATAGAAAACTTGCCACTCTGGGGATCTGTGGCAGTCTTTTAGTGACTGATTATTACAGAGGAATAGCATTAGAAGTAGAAAAATAATTTAGAGCTTATTTAAAATATCTAAATCATAGAGCCATAGAATGGTTTTGGTTGGAAGAGATCATCCAGATCCATAGGCAGGCGCACTTTCAGCTAGAACATATTGCTCAAAATCCCACCCAACCTGGCATTTAACACTTCCAGGGATGGCACATCCACAACTTCTCTGGGAAACCTATTCCAGTGCCTCACCACCCTCACAGTAAAGGATTTTTTTCTTATATCTGATCTATACCTACTCTCTTTCAGTTTAGAACCATTTATTCCCCCATGTCCTGCCTCTACACACCCTTGCAAAAAATTCCTCTCCAGCTCTCTTGTAGCCCCCTTTCAAGTACCAAAAGGCTTCCATTAGGTCACCCTCTCATCCCTGAATTTCTCATGAATGACAAAACCTGCAAAATAAACCTAAAAATAAGAGGTAATGGAAGTGAAATATAAACTGGAAGTTATAACCATAAAGCAAATAAGGCTCAGGTTGCAAGAAAAAGCAGCAACAGCATGGAAATTACACCCTAGAAATCCTGGCAAAGACAAGACCTTTGGTAATATTAATTGGGAAAGGACAAGTCACTGTTCTAGGTAATGCTTCTAAAACTGTTTTTCCTGACAATTCATTGCAGGGTATCCTTCTTATTGCTCTCAACAGCTAACAATACCGGAGGAAAGCTTAAGCCTATGTCTGGTATGACACGTTTTATTTTCCCACCCCTAGAAAATCCCACTAGGCAGAATTTATAGGAGATTTAGGAAGCGAGAAGTAAGCAGATGAGGTTGAAAAACCACCTCTGCAGTCTCCAAAAAAAGCCAGCAGATGGACATGAATTATGTTTTCAGAGAAGTTCAGGCCTTGTCTAACCCTGTTCTCATATAAATCATTGAAAATTTCATACGTTTGTTTAAACATTTTTGAAACTCGTGGCTGAAGTTTTTGTAAGGAGCTATTTAGGATGGGCAAGAGAAATTTCCCTTGTAAGATTCAAGATTTCTAGTCTGCTTGCTGGCTGATGCTACCTCTAAAAGCACAATGAAGGATACTTCATTTTTGTGCTAAAGATAATACAGGTGGTATTCCTCGGACATACCAGCTACCTGAAAGTTGGGCATCCAGTCTCAGCCCAGTGTCAGCAGGATGACCATACAGACTCAATAAGGAGAAATTGAGGCTTCCATTACAGTTACTTGAAAGAAAGATATGTGGTCAGAAGCAATTCATTTCAACCTGTCTAAGGTACATGAGTTATTCTCTGAAGCTTCTCCTCTATCTAAACTTTTCTCCGCTGTACAGGGAGTCTAAGTTACTTTCTTAGACCAGACACCTATTTATTACAGAGCATAAACTGGGAAAGAGGAATTGCACCTTATCTAGTAAGACAGTACTAGTAGGTGAAGGGTTTGCAATGAAGGAAAACATTGGCACATAATTACTTATTCTCTTCTCACACTGAATGTAGTTTTTAATAGGATAATACTTGGGCAATACAACCTTGAAGCATCTCCAGTTTTCAGACCTAGCATATTTTGGTTTTTTAAGCCCTTTTTCATTTGAGATTTCGCGATACAGGTGTTATGGCTTGTCCTCAGAGTACCTAGAGGAAAGATTCACAATGTGCCTGGCTCAATTCACATGTGTTAATAAATTCCCTATTCTCAAAACTTTGAATTAAAATTAGAGCAACAAGCAACACATGAAGGTAAACACCAAACAACAAAAAGGCAATGAACACAAAATACCTATCTAAAAATTCTATCTGTTGTAATAACACCATAGCCACTATTTAATCTGGAAAAACAGCATGCACTGTTTTTTCGGGTCAGTCCAGCAGGTTCCCCCAGATGTAGACACTGGCAGAAAACACCGGGAACTCAAAGGAAATCTGCTACTGCAGCTGATTTATTCACAGGGCAAATGCGGGGTTATTGTCAGAACAATAGCTCAGTGCAGTTAAGAGAACAAAAGAACCAGACCTGTTCTTCATCCTTCTGAAAAATAACATTTCTTACAAGACAGAAAAAAAATCCCACACACAGATTATCATCAAGTGTTCCATTTTCTTTCAGTTTGCTGTGTTTTGGGATTCTTTTTAATTTTCAGACTGACCTAAGTCTTGAGGATACAATATTGAAGTCTTGAAGACACAATATACCATGAGATAGATTGACATGGATGGATGGATGGATGGATGGATGGATGGATGGATGGATGGATGGATGGATGGATGGACATAGATTCACACAATCCATGTGAAAGAAAAGAGATCTGGGACATATTGTCAATATCAATTTTAGACTAGCTTGCAGGCATTTTTATGCAGTTCTGAGTTCTTAACTCAAACTTGACCTCTAAGTCTTTTTAGGTATGGCCAGTACTAAGATTTAGAAAGCCGGAAGTCAAACACTGTCTGTTATAGTACATGGTTTTCAGTCACATCTGAAGGAGTTTTTTGCTATGGTAAAATATACAGCTCTCAGGATTGCAAGTGAGGGACTTATTAAAATTAATGGACTTGATATTTGTACACTGGAAAAAATAATTGCTTACTTCATGAAGTGTTGCAAATGATGAGTGACCTGAATATTATGTTAGGGAACATTTATAAAACAGTGGATAATTTTACAATTACATATTCATATGACATTATTAAAGCTAGGTCACTTGTTACACAAATCTCTTCTCTCATGTCTCCTTGAATAATTACAATAGCTACTAAGTACAGTGCTTTTTAAAGAAATGCACTGACTGACATTAAATATTTCAGCCTTACCTATAATGACATTATAATTTACAAACTGCTATTAGTACTATAGGAAGATTTGATCAACAGTGAATTACAGAATTGAAGACATAAGTTACAGCTTCAATTTCTTTTTAAGCTTTCTTTGTTTTTATCTTGTAAAGGTTAACAAAATACTCATTTGAAAAAAAAGCAATCTATTTTTCAAGGTAGATGCAATTATACACATGCAAAAAGGGAAGAGCAATGTATCATGTCATTTTTCTAGAATGTGAGGCAAACTGCACTTGTGTCAGCACATTTCTTTGCAAAGACTATATATATATATATTATATTGCAACAACTGTTGTGGGTAAAAGAGTCAGTGAACATAATGTGTTATATTTGGAAGTTCAAATATAAGGTATAGAAAAAAATCCTTTCAAGACATTTTTAAGAAAAAATGAATACACAAGAAGAAAGATTCAATCAGATATCAAAATTAGATAAACCAACAGAAAAATAGAGACCCAAGAATCATATACTTTGCAATAGCATGAAATGGATGCAGCATTTCTTTGCAGATATATGAATTGTAGTGTGTGAAGCAGATATTATAGGCAGAAGCAGACACCAAGGAATTAAAAACCTGCAAAGAAATAAGAGAGGAAAACATCCCTATTAAAGTTAATAAAAACTCATGCAGGCTAATGATTCACTTTAGATGTATTGAATGGAATTGGGAGACTGCACTGTATCACCGCAAAATGACTATTAATGTTAATAAGGGTATAATTTGAAGCAATCTGTGTTTCCCAAGTTTTATGAACTCTAGGCTATCAAGGTCCCTTTAGAGGGAAAGATCAACGAGTTTGTCTACTGAGGTTATATCAGGAATTTTTAAAAATTGCAGATTCATTCAAGTGGGAAGAAGAAGGATAAATTATTCTAAGGGTTGCAGGCCCTGTATATTAAGTACTCCTAGATATGAATTAAAGGTTTCCAAGAACTTTTCCAAAGATTTTAAAAGATTTTCAACATCATAAAGTTAAGCTTGAGGCTTTTCAGGATAGACTGTGAAAACACATATTGATGTAGCCTTTGGCAACCCTTGCCGGACCAAAAGAAAACCCAAAATTGTCATTTGAGTATTTGTCACACATTTTTTGGTCAAAGATTCCAACAAATTCAAACAAATTTCAAAACAGATTCAAACAAATGTGTTGGACCTACTTTCTACAGATGCAGATTTCTACTGTAATAAGCAGAGCTGAACTCTCTCTGGCATTATCCCCCTTCTCCTAGAACATGCTGACAGATTTCCACGGTGTCTTCATTTTAAATGCATATGGAAAGTTATAGAGGTATATGCTGCTGAGTGAGGGTAAAGTCACTGAAGTCACATAGGGAAAAAGTGATATTGTGGACTATAAAATAAAGCCTGATAGTCTTTTCAAAGCAAGGAAATAATGATTTCATTCAAAGATAGAAAATTACAACATAAAAATTATGTTACCCCAGAAAGGTCAGCTCCCCTGGGGTAAGAAAATAAGAGTCTATGTTTAAGAAATGTATTTCCCTGGTGAGACCAGATACAAAAATTAAACCAACATTTTGTACAGCACTTAAGGAGAAAATGTAGAACGTAAGTGAATACATTCTTTGTCCATTTTCTCCTTAAAAACAAAAATGACAAAAAAATCAAAGTATTAAAAATATCCTAAATTCAGTCACACAGAAAACCACAGGCACTGTTCTAAAAATCTCTGAAATTTGATATCAGGCTTTTAAAAGACACTAGCATGATGTACAATACCAAAATGCATTAGATGTAACTATTTCCCACTATTTTCTCCTATGTTTACAAAGGAGAGGCATTTGAATTGATTCTCTCCTTAAAACCTCAGGAGATAGAAAAGCTTTTAAGGAGACTTTTTGCACACCCTCTAATATTTGTTTTCATGTCTCCCTGTGCACCAGCTGTTGTATATCTGCATTATTTTTTTTAGCAAGTTTTTCACCTGACAGCCACCTCAAGACTATTTAGATAATAAGGAGAAGAAAAATGGTTACAAGGATCTAACTTCACACTTATTCTCCTATCTCTCTTCATATTTGTCCAATGTCTTCTCACATGCATTTGATATTGAGGAAAATACAAATTTTGTGTGTATCCTTTTCTAATCCTTCTATATGGTTGGCAAGCCCTACAAAGAAAGAAGGCCTAACAAACCTAGAGTTATTTGTTTTAATCCTTGGCATCCCATTCCAGGAAATTTTAATACCAGTATATTTACTGCAGCCCACAATGATCAATGATTCTTCAATTTAGGGGCTGTTGTTTTGGTTTGGGTAGTTTTTTTTTGGTCTTGTACTTTTATTACAGATAGCTTTGACAGCTATATTTAAGTGCTACTATTATTTGTCTTAGCACACGGAACATAAGAGATCAAGATAATTTCCACCACTTTGTGTTTATTCACTGCCTATATCCAGGCATCCAGCCAAAGTCACATGTACTGTCAGAATGGAAGAGTCACACCAAATTGCTTCTGAACTATCAATTCATCAAGAAAATTGATGCTGTTTTGATAGCATTGACCTTCCAATGGTGTAGATTTCTTTCCCTGCTTAAAGCAGCACTTTCCAAGGAAGTAATTTTCATAAATTATTAGGGGAGTATTTGGGAATACTTTTAAACATCTTCAATGAATTTGATATAGCCTGCCAAGGGGAAAGTGTAATAATACACATCCATATTGATTACTACTCTACAGTCCTGACTGTGTTTTCCTGGTCTTCAGAGTAAAGAGAAATGCTCACTGTTTTAGTCAGGTAAAGAGACAAAGGATGTTCAGAGAAGTAGTCCAAATCAATAGCTTATTCCTGGCATGAAACCATACATTCATTCATTACAAGGCCAGAAGAGATTCCAGTGATCTTGCAGTCTGACTCCTGTACAGCAGGACTTGCTGAATTAGTTACTGTTTGAGGCAGAACATATCATGTAAAACAGTACATCCTCTATTCACACACTTCTGTTAAATATATTTGTCTTAACCTGGATGTAACCAGGTGTCACAATAAAAGGAAAAAAAAATAAAAATGCTTATTTAGGTTTAACTATTGCAACAGAATTTTGAGCACATTTTAGAAGTATGGAGGTTTTTCATGTGTTTATGGTCTTTAGACAATATTCCTACATTTCAAGGCCAGAACTTTATGAAAAAAACCCAGTGTTTTCCTCTAAAAAGTGTATTCTCCTCCTATTGTCAGAGTCCTTTTCACCTCTTGAAGCCCTGAAGAACTTCTGGTCTCAGCTGACTGCTAAGTAACTAAGTATGAAAAAAGTCAGGACTAGCATGAGAAAAAAAAATCCTATATTTAAATGCCCTTGGTGCTACAAGAGGATTAAAGTGTGACAGAAGACTTGATCTGCATACCATATGACAATACTTCCTCCAGAAAATGTCCATAACTAATGCTCTCAGCCTACGGGTTTCACACTGGGGTAAGAAGAGCCCTTCCTGTGTGATGACATTTCATGCCCCATCGAAGCAATGCTGGAGGTACCAGCGAGAGGCTTGATTCATGCAGGCTAAGGTATGCTTCAATTCTTGCTGGTGGGAACACAGAACCAAAGCTTTGTCACCTCTCCGATCCCATTTCTCACCACATAGCTGCTCTTTCCTACAGGGCTTAGATTCAAGCAGTTTGGATGTGAACTGGGTTAGATTCCAGCCACATTGGAATCATGGATAATCATGCCTTGGGATAACAGGCCAAGGCACACTATCAAAAGGCAGAATGTGTACTCTTTGAATCACTGATACTGGGGGGGAGGAATTAGCTGTGTCAATGAGTCAATATTTAGACACTCAAACAATGACTGTTGATGGACCTACAGAGTCCAACTTCTAATATTATTCTGAGTGATGGTTCTTGGTAAATGAACATTTACCAAAGGATTTTTTATATGAGTATAGTTACAGCAAAGTCTTAACATTAATGATGTTGTCTGGTGAAGTCCTCCAAGCAATTGATAAGAATTACCCACTGTCCTTGGAGGAACCACAATTTGGCTCACAAGGTTCAACATTTTGTATTAATATATATTTTAGAAATGTAATCCATACTTGCTTCTGCTAACACTGTTCAGGCTAACATATTGAAGCAGATTTTAAAATGCCATGAATGTAATACTGGGTTCATGAAGACATTAGTATGTACTGACAGCACATACTGTCAGCAGGATTTTGTAATTGATATTTTAGCAGAGAGACGTCATCTCGCATAAAATTCCACCCTTTTCTGAACTCAACTCAGGTAAGCATGCAAAGGTAAGGTAAGTCAGACGAGGAATATTCTTCTTCTTCTAGGAATGTGGTTTTACATGAACAATTTATTACCTTTTTGTTCCTAATTTGGGATTCAAATTAGGCCAGTGTTCAGTCCTACACTCCTCAGTCGTAGACTCACATCTTGCAAGGATACTTTGACATGGAAATACAACTTAGTTTTGCATAAAGCAAGGATATTGGCTTTTAATAGTCTTCAATGTAAAGGCATACAAAATATTTGAAAAAGTGGGAGCTCTAGCTCTAGGTGCTCAGGACCTTGGTAGGCATAAAACCAGACAGCTACAGAAAAGAGAAGCAAAAGAATGGAACCCTTTGTCCTTTAAGTGCTGACAGTTCCTCTCTCTCCCATGCTGAAGTACACTTCCTCACTGTGCAAGCCCATCATCCTAAAATATTTCATTCCATGTTTTAAAATAAGACCATTTTTCCACACTGATATTTGTTTCTGTGTCACTTAGAAAGTAGAAAGACACAAAGGGCAAATAATTTTTCAGGTAAACAATCAGTGGTTTAGTTTTCTGGCAAAATTCGTTTATTCGGTTGGCAGTCTAGGCTAGACATCCTCTGCCAATTGGTATGAAGGCACAGCCTTCAGGATTTTCTGATACATAAGCAAAGTTTCTGGCAGACTAGAGCAAACTTTTCACTATTTCTTTATATATCCTATAGCTAATTCAACAAAAATTGTTATAAAATTAAAAGCTCTGAAAGCCACTTACCTTATCAGCCTTTGGGCACTGTATAATGGTTTTCCATTATGGGCTGAAATTAAGCATTTATAAAAAAGCAGTAATTTCACAGTTAGCCACCCAGAAATTTGGCCATGTTAAAACAGCATTTTAGAAAATTACAGGTAATGTTATTCCTGCATGCAAATTAATGTCAGTTCTGTTTGCCTCTTGGGATAGAAAAGCTCAAAAAATTTTGCAGGAGTAAATAGTCACTAAGAGCCATCATGATCAGTCTGAATCTCGGAAATTAAGTTGTGAAATGAGATAAAAGCACATGTAATTCAGTACAGGAACATATGCACTGATAAATAAGAAATAAATGGATGTTGTGACATTCCAGTATGACCCTATGGTTTCCCAAGGAATGAGAAGAGGAAATACACGGCTTTATACAGTACACAAAACCTATCCAAACAGCACTGAAGCCTCAAGTGTCTTCTGAAAGTCATGCCCCAGAAATAAATCCACATTAAATAATGCAGTGCTCACTCCTTTTTCTTTTATCCATGATGGCTTAACTTTAATACACTCACTTATTTTAAAAGAATTTGATTCGATCCACTTTTGTGCCTGAACTTATCAAGGGATAAGAAAGAGACAGTGACTTGGAAAGAGCTGCACAATTAAGTAGAGAAAGTGCTTGTTCTATGTCCTCTTCTCAAAGCAATGATACTCACAGCAATAACTCTCTTACTACAGAAAAACTCTAGCCATACAGCCAATAAAGATAAATCAACATCAGCAACAAAAAAACCAAAATTATTTATATTTTTAGAATAAATCTCTAACCCTCATGACCTCAAGAGCTTCACTCCTGAAAAGACAAAGGCCCTCAGGCCTGCCATCAGTTAAGTGCACTAGGTGAGGATGCTCCCTTTGATGATTAATTCACAATATTAGCCTTCTCTCAGCCATCTATTAGCAAAACATTTTGCATTAGCTGACTTTCAAGTACATATTTACAACATAGTGAAGTCAATTTGAAGACAAATCCTTCCCAAGTGAAATCCTTCCCAAACTGAGGCTATAGTTTTGCTGTATTTATAAAACAAATAAAAAAAACTTTTAAAAGAAAAGTATAGTCAAGTTT
Organism: Pseudopodoces humilis; assembly: GCF_049639895.1. Lineage (NCBI taxonomy): Eukaryota > Metazoa > Chordata > Aves > Passeriformes > Paridae > Pseudopodoces > Pseudopodoces humilis. The sequence goes on along the minus strand of NC_142202.1, from coordinate 34,787,495 downwards.
ACAAGTATTTAGTGAAATTCCCTGTCTTTCTAAAATACTAATAAGCCTTAATTAAGCAATTAAGCATACTGTAAACAGAATAAGTGTTGGTTAAGCTGAAATATTGTAACCCTCTGTGATTATAAACATGATCACAGTTTAATATGCAATAGTAATTTGATTGTATTTATGAGTAGCTATATTTTGAAAACAATAGTTTCGAAATACTGCTAATTTTAACCATCTTCAGACATTTTTTCATTTGGATTTAGAAGTTTATAAAGACTTAGAGCTTATACACTATATTACCTGACAGGGCAACACACTCGTTTTCAGCTTTTATTTCTGACAGTCTTATAACATTCCATGTTTTCAAGTATTTTGTAACTTTTAAGCCCGAGATTCATTTCTTGCCAGTGCAGTGCATTTCAATTAGTCTTTTTAACTAACTGTTCAGTGTTGGCCTGTCCACTGCCAATACTCTGAAACAGCTATTCTGGAATTTTCTGGCTCACCAGTCAGGTCAGAAAACATGGCCCTATTACAATACAGAGCCTTGCTGGTAAAGCAGTACAAACCTTTAAAATAGCAACAAACATTTAGAGCCTTGTAGGTTGCCAGCTATCCACAATAAATGTTAAGGAGCCATGCACTCACTTACAGCCACAGTGCTCATCTCTAGAGGAAACAGAAAATCAACACGGACTTTTAAGTGAGATTTTCTGACTGCAAGGGAGAAGATGAAAAATTAATTGAGAATATTTCTGTTTCTTTCATCTTTCCTTTTCCTTTTTCCTTGATGCTTTTCTATATAATTTTGAAAAATAAAATATTTACTTTTTAAATGAAGTGGAGAGCTGTATTCAAAATTAAAACAGCAGAAGGTGAGAAACTTTAAAATATTTTTCTCTACTGCAATGACATGTAGAAATGTAGCACTTCAGCTTTGTTAGTGCACCTTTTAAAGATATTTCGGGAAATCCATAGTACACAGTGTAATATCTTTCATTACAAATGCCTTTTTATCATATGGTACTATTTTTTTCATATTTCATACCAGTAATTAATGAGATCATTATAAAAAGATAAAATCAGATGAGCAAAACATCACAGAATGCAAAACACCAAGTAAAATAAGATGAAGGGCTGAAAATGAAGAAAAAAACACTGATCAGCAAAGACAGAACTAAGATTGCACAGGCATTAATATAAAAGGACATAAAATTTAGACTGACATGCACTTTAGACTGACATTACAAATTAGATTTTAAAAATATAAATAAAAGACTTGCCAGTCATACAGAAAAAAAGGAGGGAGGGGAAGAGGAAGAAAAGGCTTGGCAGCTGTGGAGCAAAGATATGGAGAGACCAAAATCAATATAACACAGAAAGACTGCCTAGCAGTAATGACAAAATAAAATGAGATTTCTGCATTCAAGATGGAATGAAATCTCAGAGACTAAGGCTTTCATATGGGGGAGGTTCATCAATACGAGAGTTCTGGAAAGGACAACAACAACAAATGAAACACTAGGTTGCCTAATTTGGCTTGATGTCTACAAACACCTGGCATCAGTACTGGAGAGCCATCATATAGAAATCCCTACAGTTACAGGGGAAATTTAAAAGATACAGGAAAGATTTGTTATGCTTACTTCAGTGATGCAGAAAGGAAGCCATACAGATTTCTGAGGAAAGATTAACTTTGAAAAGAAAATGCAGAAAATCAAAGGCAAAAGGCAAAATATCATGTAGATTTACCAAATAGATCTGGTAAGACTATCCTGACACTTTCACTTAATAAAATAACTGCTTTTCTACACAAGGGGAAGGAAGCTTGTCAGTCTGTTTGGACTACAGCAAAGTACAGCACCACATGGGAAATTATCAGTTATATGGGAGAAAATGTAGCTCTTGTACAAAAACTGTAATGCTGTTAGAAGGAACATATTAAGAAAAAAAACAAAGAACAAAAAACAGATCGTGTGCTCAATCTAGATGTATTTTAATATAGCAGTTTCTTGATGGTTTGTCTTGGTTTGATCATATTTACTATTTTTCTTAGTCATGTCAATGTAAAAGCAGGGAGTGTGCTAATACAGTTTCTAGTCAAGCAAAATAGGGAGACAAAGGATCTATGACTCAGTAAGCCAAGGATATTAAGAAATTAACTGAAATAATGGCAATAAGTGAATAAAATGAATCAGATGAAGACACCTGACACTAAGAGGAAGGATATTATTTTAGGAACAGAAAAAAGACATTATTATTAATTGGCCAGCAATGGCTATCTGAAACCCATGTCAATCCCACATCTTCCAAATCTATTCAGATCTCTGCTAAATTATTCCTAACCGACAACTATTAAAAAAAAAAATACTTTTGTGATCCCCTAGAGTCAAGATGGCACATTCTCCTTTGATAATGTATTACAGAACCTTCTTTCTATTGCCAAATTTCTGCTTAATATGTGTACTTCTTCTTCCATCACTCAAGTCCTAAGAAAAATGCTGAATACTATCTGACATAGACTATCTGAAGTCCTCCTCCTCTGTCAAACCCGTGTGCAGGAAATATGGATTTGGGTTGGGAATGATGTACAGGAGCTATTCACACAAAAAGTACATGGAGAGTCTATCACATGGAAAAAAAATGAAAAAAGCGATTTACACTGAAGCATGCTTCATATATAACAAAAAAAAAAAAGAAAAAAAAGAAAAAAAAGGGGAGTACACCATCTGTGAATGTAAGTAAGGTTGGTTAAAAAAGAAGATTTTTACCCGTAAGAGGTACTTGCTGCAAATAGCAGCATCGGTGACCCAAAAAATCCTGCGTTTAAGTTGTTTTTAAGATCATTAATAGTAGTTTGTTAAGGAACTTATATGAAGGTGTTACCTGAAATAACTGGAGCAAAACTCAATAACAGAAGAGGACACTTCCAGTCCTCTGATCCTGGAAAGGGGGTCTCTGGCAACTCACAAAAAACACCTCTAGGGCCTGGCCCAAGTTCAGCCAGCTGCAGCAGAGAAAATGTGACAAGAGGACACCCCAACAGACACCCAAAGCACAAAGTGGTTTGACTGCAAGGTTCTAGCAGGTCTCTACATAACACGTGCAAATTGCGAATTTGAAAGACTTAAGTGATTCAGCTTAAGTCCATGCTGTCTTACACAGCAAAGGCCTTTGCATCTCTAGTTTTCAAGTACTTCTCCAAAGGCTAGGTGAACTAGAGCAACTCAAGGAAAAAGGCACAAGAGGTATTTTTTTAGCATGAGCAAAATAATACAGTTTTCCTAGTTTTGCTCCTGCACACAGCTTGAAAATTTCCCCTTAAGTTTTTCAAGAAAGTTCCAGCTTGAGAGAGACACAGTGCACCGAAAGTTACAGCATAAGGGATATGAGCCCAAAAAACACACACACAGCTAAAAACAGGCCTTTCTGTGCCTTGTGTAGCTGGCTAGGGTTATGTGCTGGAGAAGTACAGTAACAGTATCACTGCCATCTTGCCGTGACACCAAAAATACAGGCCCTAAGATAAAAGTCTTGCAGTATTAACAGATGGTGAAAAAAAATGAAATGGCTGCAACTAATGCATTTTTGAGTAGGCACAGGAGATACCAGATAATGTTGAATGCATTACATTTAAAGTAAATAAAGAGGAGTCCAAATGGGCATTTAGTTCCTTGATAATTAGCAAGCCAGCAGGTATCAAACAGGCACAGTGCAGATAAGCCTTTCCTGATCACATCTGACCCTGTGGGAATTTTTAAGCTCTGTATGCAAAGCACCATACAGAAGGGTTAAAGACTTTGCTGCTGTTTCTTTGGGAAGATAAGATTCCAAAGAATGGGCCTAGCACTGATGTGGAGCTAGGCATACAGGAATCTGACCCACAAGCATTTGCTTTTAGGGGATGTTGCCAATTCATCCCTGGGCAAGTTTTACGTAAAGCACTCTTTTGTTGTGGCTGTGGAGAAAAATTAGTTGCTTGGTTATTCACAGTGGTAACACAATGCTCTTGTCACGGTTCTCATCAGCTTGGCTGTAGCTCTCTAGATTAGCTCAGTGGTATTAGCTTAGTCTCCATCCTACCAGGGTCAGAATCTATCAACTTCAGATGTTTCGTGCTCAGTCTGTCACATAAGAGCTGAGGGGTGCACATAAATAAAGTAAGGGCTTTACCTCTGACTTTCAAAGTGAAAAGCTCTCAGCTAATGACATTTCTCAGTAGTGTTAAGAGGCTAAGAGCACTGCACATCGTTTTGAGACAAGTGATAATTTGTTGGCTAGCCCTTCTATTGGAGTAATGCTTTAGATTACTTGAGGCTTTAAAGTGATTAAGCTATATTTTTCCATACAGACACTTATCAGTAATCATAAGGTCAGATTGTATATTCAGACATGGAATTTTCATTTCTTCTCATTGAGTTTCTATACAGAATCTTCTGTAGCCTAATCTGCATATGTTAAATAGTGTAATTATAAACCGATCCTTTATCCAGTGAGTTCAAATGCAAATATTGGCTCTTTCCTCAGTGCAAGAATTGGTTTGTGTAAGTGAATTGCAGTTTAACTGAAGCTACTATGCTCTTTCTATTTCACTTAAATTAATGTAATTATTACCTGGCTAATTATCCTGTTGAATGACTTGTCCTGTGATTCATTAACTGGGCAATTTCTTTCTGGATATAGAAGAATATCTGAATATCCACCTATTTGTATCACAAAATACTGATTAGGAACAAATCATGTTACCCAGTGAGACAGTAATGATTCCTTTTAGAAATGTCTTTTGTAAGAAAACTCTTGAGTCAGTAGAAATTAATCTATTGTAAGGACTGTGAATTACTTGTCACCCTTGGAAAAGGCAGTTAGTTTTATAGTAGGATCAGAAGACAGATACAAGGGAGCCTTCACAGTTGGTAATCTGATGCTGTCCCCTTTCCATAAACCTGTCTTTTGCTGTGTAGCACAGCCCTCTGTTTTACAGCCTCTGATGGTGTTACATATTCAAGCAAGGAAGCGACGTGGGAAGAATATTCTCAGTTACCAAACACATTCCCAAACACTGATATAAAGTGGATTCCCAGCATGAAATTACACAAATAAGTCAATAAACTTTAAATCATCTTGTGCAGAAGTGACAGTGAGAAGAAAGTCCAGAGCATCCTCATTGCAGCAAAGCAGAATTGCAGAGGCTGTTTTGTAAGGGTTGTAGCTAATTGAGGAGATATATAAAAACACACACAGAGTTACTTTTGTTTTCCAAAGCTTCTTTTGCCATTCCTATTATGTTTTGCTATAAATTAAATAGTTGCCGCTGCAAAGTCTCGGTGTAAATAAGCATGGAAGCAAACCTGATAAATGCTCGACAATCTGTGTAGAGCTAAAGAAAATCTTACATTTTTCATTGCCTGTAAACAAAATCCTTTTCATGTAAGAGCGTTTTTTATTTCTTTGTAATCAAGCAATCTGATTTTATAACCTTACAGACTCCTGCACACAGAACAATTCCCATCAATTCTGAGTTCAATACTAATCCTGACATGAATATCCAAGAAATTGATTGTATTTCTAACAGGAAGGCTTAGGTCCTAAAATACCACTAAATGATGCAAAGCGTCCTGGAATCCTATCTTTCTTCCCATTTGCACTTACATCTTCTAGACCTTGCTAAAGCTTCCCAAGAAGTTGGATTTAGAGTTCAAAGACATTACTTACAAACTGCTGTTCAAAGAAGCTTTAGAAGGAGATGACACATTATTTCAGGTGGGGGAAAAAAAAAAAGACATTCACAAGCTGACACACGGCCAAAGTATAAGTAAAAGAAAAAATTTTGAGAAGGCAATCCTATGAATGTCTCTATCATTGAAATCACCACTTAGGAAGCTGGCAGAACAGGTTGTTTCTTTACTGGAACAGTGTAGGAAAAACCAGAGACTATGACAAACAACCTGAAGCCAAGCCTATGGCTTCATATCTGAGATCTGTAGTCTTCTCAACATGATACAACCACCTTTTTTTTTCATCTGTGCAGAAGTAAATTGAAAGGGCATTGTTGGAAGGTCAATAAGGAATAAATAATTCAATCAATATTTTTTCAAGATGGTCCTTGAGCAAGTGCCAGTGATTATTCTTTATTCTTGCAACATCTGACATTTATGTCCATTTGTAAATCAAGCAGAAGTCCACAAGATTAGTAAAAATTATGAAAACCTTTATTTTTCCAAGCCTTGACTCAAAGCATCACTTGACTATTCAACCCAGTCTCAGCCTGGGTTCATGATTACTTACTATTTTACAATTAACCAGATTATCTAATTCAAAGCAAATATCTCTGTGTAGCTGTGAGGTACCAAAGTAAACAGAGCAACAATTACAAAAGGGATCTCCAAAAGCTGCACACAGAATATTGACCAAGTTATGTTTGAACACACACTGAGCAAATTAAATGTAATAATAATAATAATAATAATAATAATAATAATAATAATAATAATAAGATATATTCATAACTGTAATTTGACTGGAAGGTCACAGTCTTCTTCTGGAAGCATGTTGTTAGCATTAATGAAGTATTTAATATCTTCATATGCCCAGTTTAGCAGATCAGAAAGCAGTGATTCAAGGGGATGAGATGCCATAGGACAATAAATTTTAACTCTTGTGGTTAAGGTATGCGATTAGAATTCAAAACCCCTGAAACTTCTCCAGCCATCGACTCACTTTGACACTGATGTAAAAGACCTGGTCTCAAAGCCTAAGATTTTTCCCAATGGAATGGCAGTTCTCCACTTAGCAGATGTATTGTGCTTTAACGATACTGTCAAATCCCAATATCCGAAAGTCATGACCTATTTCTAGCTCTTCCACTTACCAAGTGATGAGAACTGGGAGAGTCTTCTTCTTTGCTATTGTGGTTTGACTGTAGACTGTTCATATTTACCAAGTCTTCTCTGAAACAGGGAGAATTAAGTTGTTTTCCAATGGCAGCTTTTTCTTACATTCCTGGGGGTCTGAAAAAATGCAGCAAGCTTCTCACGAATTCACATATCCCCAAAACCTTCCAAGCAATGAATAAGTTTCTATTACCAAATAGATCAATAAGTAGCAAGCTGTGTTTTCTACACTCAACCAACACAGTTTGTGTTGGTACAGAATATCTAATGCATTCCTCCTGCCAGGAAAGCAGTTGGGCCCTAAGTTCCTCTATTTGTTTACATTCCTTAAAGTAGACATCCTTAAAGTAGAAAATGTCTCCCTTGGAAGTGCAGGCAGACTATGTCTTGGAAGCTTCCACTGTTCCATCCATCACACATCTACAAAATCTGATTTTCCACACAAAAGCTCAATGTATTACTACACAGAAAAATTGGTAGTTTTAGTAGGAAATACTTCAAGAGCACACTAGCCATAGATTCAAGATAAATCTCAAAGTTAATATTCTTATTTGAGGACAGACTCCACTTCATTAAAAGAAAGACTGTATTACCACTCATTTGAGAATATTACCAGTAGTACTAAACACTGTCATGTGTTACTATGCACTTACAGTATTTATATTCAAGTATACAGACAGACCAGTCCTTTATATATGGAAACCTTCCACAACTTCAAAATCAACATGCTGGCTTATGGCTTAAGTTAGCTTCATGTTGGAAGCAAAAACATTGCAAGGAAAAGGCAGTTAGATTCTCCCCAAAATGCCAGTGCAGACATTGAGGCTGCTACCATGAACAAGTAGACTAGATCAGACAGAACCATCCTCTGCCAAGAACTTGCATCTCTCTTTACAAACACTCCACAGCTATTTCAGAAGCTATTTCATTGATACTCATTTTAGTTGATTTGTGCCTCTCGATCTTTCTAGAAATCAGGCATATTTACATATTCCCAAATCTAATAGCATGTAGGTTTTGCTTAGAATACATTCAAGATACTTAGAAAAGGAAAAAAATTCGTCTCCATTCCTGGACTTCCTTCTTTTGCTTTTCACTTTTTATGGTGTTTGAAAACAAAAGGTTTCATTCACAGACCACAGCAAAAACTCAAGTAATTTTAAACCAGCTAATTTATCCAGTTTACAATTTTTTTCTTGCTTTAATTTTCTCCTGCAGGTGCTCAGTTCATTATTCCATAATCATTTGCATTTGTATGAGGAGAATACAAATTTGGAGTCTTTTCTTTTACATCTTGTGATCTTTCTTGCAGGCTTCTGGTCTTCTTTCATCTCCTGTCACTCTCTTATCCAAAGTGCTAATCTCAGCTGTAACTGTCTCGAACCTTTCCATTCGTCCAGAAGGATCATTGAAGTCTGTAATTTATCACTTCCCTATTGTAAGTGCAAGAACAGCTCTAAGCAGAACAAGTCTTATCTCACTGATAGCTACTTTGTCACCTTGTGGCTGCAAAGCATTCAGAACTGGCATTTGGTAGGTTAGCTGCAGATGACATCAAGGGGATTCTTAAGAAACACATTTTCTGGTTTCTTTACCGTTATTCCTTGACACGAAAATGCCCAAACAACTTCACAGTGACTGCACTGCATTTTTTAAATAAGGACACATCTTCTGTGTCAGGTTTCATATGTTCCTGGGAAGACTTTTATGGGTTTGGAGCTAATCCAAGAGCTAGCTTCTCTGATGAACATGTCTTGCCCTATTAAGCTTCAGCATTAACACCACTCCCCCTCCACAACCATTGTTTCTCCTATACGTGGTTGTGGGAAAGTTAGACTTCATACTAATACCACCAGAGTTTGTGGCTTCATGGTAGCTATTTTTCTGCAGCCCATGTCTAATCACAGTGTACCCAAGAAGCTTAGTGCTGTGTTGTAGCAGACTACAAATTAGCTTGCTTTTCCATTAAAATACTCTCAGTTTATTCTTTTCTGTGTGGTTATAAAATTGACTGGCTGAACACTTGGGCACTTGTGTGTTTTGTTTGTCTAAATGATTGATATTTAAATGGCTTAATTGCATTCATTCCACCTTTTTATGGTTGAGCAAATGTCTATTGCATATTTTTTTAAGATGCAAAGAGAGCAAATTCATTTGGAACTCAGGGAAGAATTTTATTAATACGTGCCAGGGTGGTTTAAATTTCAGAATGGACCTTATTTCTTGAATATGTATTGTGGCAACATAAGTTGTACAATCTTCATAGCCCTGAGAAAGTGCCAAATAGTCCAGCTGGTTTAGCTAGAAAAGTCTGTAGCTAGTACTGAGGCTATGAGGGTAAATTCTGTGCTGCTGCTGAAGAAATATAGAGGCACAGGCAGGAAATAAGGATTATATAGTTTAAAGGAATAACCAAAAATAGGAAGGGGAGAGAGGGGGAGAGAAAGGGTCTTAGTGCTCTTCTGAAAATCATTAACAGTCTTTGCTGTAGGCAATGTTAAAATCAAACTGGTTTTCTCCAGTGACTCAACAAAAAAAAATCCTCTTTCTCCATGACTGAAAAGAGGAGTTGGAAGTACTTAAACTTGATAACTGTAAGTAGAAAAGTACCAATGAAGCTGGTACATATGAATACTACTACTGATGAATTTAATCTTCATGTTGGTTAGTGAACTACTGTGAAGATATCCTAACTTTCTACAAACATATATGATTTGTAAGAAATGGCTGAAAAATCTGAGAAGTAATACTTCTGTTCTGTACATTAGGCCTTGGCCAGGTCCTGTTTAATGTCATAAGGTGTTTTCCTAGTATTTTTAATTTGTATTTTTCTTTCTCAAGTGAGTACTCAGAACAGGAAAATGACAACTAGTAATTGCATTTTCATTTTAGCCTCACAATTCCTCACAATATAAGTCCTAAAAATGTTTATGTTCACTTCCATATGTCTCTTGCAAAGTGCTCATCAGGTTTGCTCTTACACAGGAAAAAAAAACCCAGCTCTAAATTAGGTTTAGCTTTAGATTCAAAACATCAACATACAAAGAGTTAGTAGATACCTTTCCAGACTAAAAGTATTTTAATTACACACCTAGGAATACTTGTCCTCCTATGAATGTTTAGTATCACAGACACTAAATACCATAGAATTACACTGTCAGGTTGAAAGGGACTACATCTGGTCATCTGGTCCCACCTCAGTCCTCTAGCAGGGTCATTTTATGGCATGGGATTTTGTCCTAAGAGTTCTTGAATATCTCCAGTGAGGGAGACTCCACAACCTCTCTGAAAAAACTGTGCCACTGTGCAGTCACCTACACAGAAAAAAGTTCTTCCTAACAAGTTCTTCCTAAACCCTTACTAAAATAGCTTTCTTTTGTCTCTTCTGTGATAGCAAGAATACAGACAATAAAAAGAAATAAATCCAGGGAGTGGTTCACAGGTGTTGAAGACTTGTCTAACTTCACTTAAAATAAAAAAATTATACAAACAAGAATTGGACTGAAGTTCTTCTACTGCACTTAATATTTCACAAAGGTCCATACTTTCTTTAGGCTGTGTGATCCATTGGTTTATGTGGTGACCAAACAACCACCTAGTTATTGCTACTATGTTGAGGTTAACGCCCTCTTGTGTTTTTCTTCTTTCCTCTTCCCTGCAATATCTTCAGTAATTTCTTTTTAATGTGAACTTATTATTTTCATCTGTAAAAATAAAGGGGGAGGAGAGTAGTATTGACTCTACTTGGTGCTTAAAATAACTCAAAATTAGTAGTATGAGATTTCAACTTAGCTTACAGACTTTGCCTGTTCAAGCTGCATGTCACAGCAAATGACAGAGATAAGGGGGGAAAACTAAGGTGAAAGGCAAAACTGCAGTAGTGGGAATGACAGAGGCAAACTGCATGCAGTTGAGAAAACCGATTTCAGGAAAGCTGAAGAACAGTTTACAGGTAAAGCAATTTCTTTGCAATTTACAATCAGTTATAGGCCTGCCTTGTAAGCTAAGTCAGTGTCATCCTTGACAGCTAAGACCAAAATTATGAAGAAACACTGAATTCTTGTACTACCTTGCCTATACACATCGTGAAGGGGTACCCATCTCATCTTAGTGTGTCCATGGTTTGTCCAGTTGCACTGAAACTGGACTTGCACACTTTGTTTGCTTCTAAGATAAATATATAAGTTCAACACAATATACTTCACCGTAATTCACAAAGGACTTGTCACTGTACAAACCAAACCCACAAAGTTACTTTGATAAATATCCTTGCTCTTCATTTTACACATAATTGCACTTTAAGGTTACCAGAATTTCAAATCTACTTTGTGGAATTTAGATTGTGAAAAATACTATTATAGTTCTTTCATGTTAAAGAAATTTCATAGATTGTCTACTAAATATAGAAGTTATTTTTCTCAAAGCCATTTATAAAGTCTCTGACACCCTCTTTTCTGCTCTCTGCTTCTGTCTGGTGTCTCTGGCTCTGATCTTTTCATCTGCTGTGTTTACCTTTCTCTTCCTATTTTGTCAGGTGCATACACATTTGCAATTAATATTGCTGTTTTTAGTAGCCATTTCACATGTATTCATTTTTGTATCAGATTAATAGTCTGCTTCCCTATTAACCTTTTTAATTTTCTTTTTTTCTCTGTCTTTTGTTTTGTGTCCATTTTCACATATCCCCTATGTGAATAGGATGGAATAGTTTTATTTCCGTTGTTATATTAGCCCCAAATTGCCTAAAGTACCTATTTGCAACTATTATTCTTAAAATCTAGTGTACAATACAATGTTTAGGAAGAGCAACAATGCACCAAAGAAAAGTGGTGAACTTATATGTAGGGCAATTAAAATTAAGACAGGGTTTTTTTGCAGATGACATGCCTGTAGTCAAAGTCAGTGTTTGACTTCTAAACTCCTGGATACAGAGTGTGTTCCGTGAATCTGAAGGCTTCTGGATTATCACTTCACCAAGTGAACTGTGATGCAGCAGAAGTTAAGTGATTTGTGTCTTACTCACCTCATAATCAGCCACCCTCTCTGGGGAGGTGAGCCCCAGCAATGGTAATACCAGTGCAGTATTATATATATATATATATATATATATATATATATATATATAAATATATATATAAAGGCCATGCACTTTGGGGGGAACCAGAAGGTTCACACCAAGCTTTGCACCTTCTAATCCTGGAAAATCTGCATAAATATTCAATCAAAAGATACAGGTGAAATTCTTTTAATTAGAGTGGTCTGCCCTAAAATAGGAACCATTATTAGGTCATATTTGCTCTAGCACTGGATTGAAGGCAAGACATAATTATATTCTGAAAGAAAGATAATTTTGACCAAAAATAACTTTTTATCAGACTATAACAAGCAACCATATGTAGTCAACAGTGAGTAGGCAGAGGGATTGAGGCAGAAACATTCATAGCAGTACCTTCCAGTTCAGTTTCAAGCTGCTGCTGTGCTGTCATTATTTGCTTCTGGACTTCCTCCAGCTGATCTGGTCCCTGGACAGCACAGCAACTCTCCACCTGAGTCCCTGGGACAGGCACATTTCCTAACAAAAAACATAGGCCTCAGAGTTCTGTTCCTAAGGTATAAGGAAAAGGCACACTGAGATATTTTCATGCCTAACAAGACACAGAAATTAGGATAGTCAGCTCCTGCTGAAGTCAACCTTCCAGCATCCCAAATGCCTTTTAAATCTAGCATGACTCAACATTGCTCCATTCCAGTTTGCACCAGAAAACAGAGCTGTTACACTCTAGCTCCCTTTGCAAGCAATGGGTAAGATTTTATATCAGTTTCTCTGGGAGTGTATTTAAGGACTTCAGAAGCCTGCAGAAAGTTCTTCAGCAGTTTGTACCAAATTTAACTGATTTAAATAAAGATCCTGTAAATATTGTTCCATTCCTTTTTCTTTCTTTTTCTTCATGTGAAGCCAGTAAACTTCAAGACTGTATTAGTAGAAGCTAATGCACTGAGTTCATTATTTCCTCTTTCCATTTTTCTTTAAATGGAACACAAATTTCAGCTAAGTGACAAATTGACTGAATGAATTATTGTTTTGCAATCAGGCCTGGTTTGCCTGGCATGCTTACCTTTCAGCTGCTTCCAGTAGCTTGAAAAAAACTGTCAATATTTAGCAGCAGTGTTGCACAAACAGAAACTCTTCACTTGCTTCGTGTACCGGACATGTATGTGTGGTTAAAGAATTAATGCATAAGCAAATGGACTGATAGAAGCACTGCAGTAGCTTTAGCTGATTTTGCAGCTCTCTTTGTTTTGGATATCAGATTAGGAATTCAATCCAAACACTGACACACAAACAGAGAAGTCTGGCTCACATTCCCAAATCCACTCCTTTTTATCACGTGTACATTGTCCAAGAGCAATCATGGGTATCTCTACAGTGCACTAGTGCACTACCTCACTATACATACAGAACAGTTACCTGGGTTTGTTTCAGACTGGGATTAATGCCTTCAGTTCATGTCTCCTGAGATAATCAGCCACATTATGAAAAAAGGCTCATTAGCCAAACTGCAACCACCTTACAGAGCTGCCATTACTCCTCTGAGACATAAACTGTTTCCAAAGCTATGATGGAACAGAAGGGGTGATAGCTCACAGACCTGTCCAATTATCAAAATATAGAACATCTGGCATGGAACCTTTACATTTTCCAGCTTTATTAGCATTAAGATTGTAGAGCTGATGTTAAAGATTTTGTATACTTAAAGATATTGAAAATCTGATTGGATAAAGCCAGGAGCAACCTGCTGTATCCTTGAGGGTAGCGTGGTCTTGAGCCAGAGGCTGGTACCTTCTGAGATTCCTCATAAGGAAGTGATTTTTTTATGACATTATGATTCCTGACACCCCACTCCTTTAACACAGCAATTTCCAAATCCTTCATACAAGGAAAACGCAACTGGGGCCTTGCTCTAAATCAGATCAGATATGTCATCTAACTTAAAAAGTCCCCCAAGGATGTGGACCATCCCTAAAAAGCAGCTAGGCTAGTATTTATTTACAATGAGCCAGGAGGCAGAGGAAGGGTGAAGAAGCAGGACAGAGGAACATCATACGTGTAGAAAATCTTAAAGCTGATATTGCTGCCAGAGACAACATATTGTCAAACCACAGCTGATACTCTCCTGGGAGCTATCTTCATGGCTTTAACTCCATCTAAAGTTGAATTGTCAGTAAAGCAGGGCACATGGAAAAGTCACACCTCATTTTTTTAATTCAAAAAATTATTTTCATAAAGTAGTACCAATGGTACTACTAGCTCAAAGCTTTTTCAAACTTTAAGCCAAAGGTTTTAATGTGGAGTAAAGGAGGCAGCCAAACACAAACTTAGATTGCCATTTACAGGGGAACAAACCATTCTTTCCTTACACAGTGAAGTCCCACTCATAACTGAGGCTATGAAGTGTCACAGCAACAAGAACAGGTAACACTAAAACTATGGTAACAAGAATAACAATTTTTGTGATCTCTGCATTCATTTGCAAAGATTCCCAGGACCAAATTCCCCAAAGCCAGACTGACTGCCTTAAGAACTGCTCTTCTCTCTGTCTGGGTGGAATTTTGAGCTCCTATTCCTACGCTGTGCTCCATCAAAGCCCCTGTAGAATGAAGGTGCATAAGCACAGCATGGCTCCACTCCTGCTTTTTAGTAAGGAGAAATGGCATGTTTCCAGGCATCCATCACTTCTGCAAGTGTGGGTAGGAGGCATTAAAGGGATCATATCCTCAGAGAAGCAGTATAAGAAGGTTTCTAGTACCAAAACTGGAAACTGGGCAGCTTCCTCCAATTTGTTGCAAATGAAAGGCAACCACAGAGCAGCCTCTTGTAGTACCCTGCACATAACCAGCACGCTTTTCAAACAAAGATGCAGTTAAACATGACTGCATGCACATGGCCTCTCTCACGGGGCAGAGTGGAGGGTGGGAAACTGGAGACAAGGGTCAAGAAACATGATTTTTAATAATGGACCCAGTAATATAGACACATTTTGGTACCAAAATGGTAATTCAGATCAAAACCACCCTTTTTTCATTTCTAAATAAGTATCAATTAATTTAAGCCCTTTTTGCTCCAATAGAGATATAAAATTTTTGCTCTAAAATTAAGGCTAAAAAGTCTTCTTTCGGGCTTAGTGGTCTGAAATAAATTTTGAGAAATACATATATAACCTTGACTAAGTTTATAAGGAAACAGCAATTATAGAAAATGCCACCTATGCTTTACTGCCACAAAAAATCCTGCCCCCCTCAGAGAGATGGGGTTTTGATTTCTCTTTCTCTGTCCTCTGCTCTAGATTAGGCATGGAAGGGTTGAACTGATGTATGCAGGATGATAGAAGGGCATGTACCTCCAGTGGCATCCTGTCAGCTCAAGGACACTGACCTGCTCTTTACAGATGTTTGTGGAGGCCCAAGGGCCTGTGACTAGAAGAATCCTTATACCCAAGTCATGGAAAGGAGGCAGCAAGTACTGCCTCCCAAGGCTGGAGTGAGGGAAGTCCTCTTCCCCATAGGTCTTTGCAGATATGTTAATATATTGTTGAATTTGTTCCCCTATTGGTTTATCAAGTTGATGCCACCCCAGTTCAGCCCCTGTTTACCTTATATGGATTTTCCCTAAACTGTTCTCCCTTCCCTGGACCCCCATTGTCCTTCTTTTGGTGAATTGCTCTGCTCCTGTTTCCCTATTGGTTCTCCCTGACCCTAACCCCGCCTATGCACTATTTTTCCCTGTTTCCATTGGCCCTTGACCCTCAGATCCTCCCCTCTTACCCCCTATATAACACCTCCTATCTCCTTGAGACACTTCCAGGAAGGTAGTAGCAATTACCATCTCTCACACACTGCTACAGATGTTGATGGTACTGTTGATGCTTGAGGAATGACCATGTTTCTCAGTGCCTGTAATCGCCACTACCATTCCCAGACATGACACTGTTTAGCCTTCAGCACCCTCAGTGGCCTTTTAATAACTGCAGCCTTGCACACAGGCTTTTGAAGGCTCTGCAGGGAACACAAGTGGATCTGCAGCCATCAAAAACATAAGAGAGAGGGAGTTGGGAGGTAACTTCAGTCATTTCCACTGATGACATGGGAAAAAGAATAGTCCTGGA